>NC_056730.1:612720889-613020889 GCF_019279795.1 Protopterus annectens | reverse complement strand
ACTGAACCTGTCAGCCAGAATGTTAGCAATATCTGTGGGTTCAGTGTATTTTTTGTTGTTGTGAACCAACTCTGAGCATATCTGAGGATTTCCGCCCAGGTTTCTAACATAGCTGAAGAAGACTTTGTGGTTATCTTTAGTGTCCTTAGCGATTTTTCTCTCAAAGTTTGCCTTGGATGTTTTTATGAGAGAATCTAGTTTTCTGCTAATGTTGATCAGAGATGTCTTCCCTTCATGGGATTTCGCTCTGACGTGCAGTAGCTTCCTTCTTTTGTTATACAATTTGTTTATGGCTGAGGTCCACCAGACAGGACGCTTACATTTGGTGGAGAGGGACTTGGATTTGTTTGGGATTGCATGATCCATGCATTCTTGGAGATGTCCATAGAAAGCATTTGTGAAGGATTTGGCATTGTGGGATGTGGTATCCACTGGCACAGTGGGCTTAAAGGATACCATCTCAGTCTTAAGAAGAGTGAAGTCTGCTTTTGAGAAGTTTTTCACTGTGGTCTTTTGTGCTGGGGTGGAGGTGGGATATGTATATCCAGGGTGATTAGTTTGTGGTCAGATCTCACTAGTGAGGGGTATACTTCCGGTGTGGAGCATTTTGTCCCCATGTTTGTGATGATCAGGTCTAGTATATTATCTCCCCTAGTGGGAGAGGTGACTAGTTGTTCCAGTGCTTTTGAATTTATGAATTCCAGGAACCTTTGGGCTAGGGTATTAGGGCTAGAATAATGTACCCAATCTATGTTTGGGTAGTTGAAGTCTCCCAGTATGATGGTATTTTGTGATACATTCATATCCTCCAATGTCTTCAGGAAGGCTGAGTGGGGTTCTTGAGATTGGGAGGGTGGTCTGTAACATGCTACCAGTTGTATAGCAGTTTTGCCTATGGTTAGTTGCACCTGTATGGTCTCCGATGCTTCATGTGTTGCTACTAACCTGGAGGTGTGGGTGTTCTTTATGAATATGGACACTCCCCCTCCCTTTGTGGTTTGGCCCGGGTTTTGTGGCCAAAAAGCATGATACGAGGTATAGCCTGGTAGTGCTGGGGTGCTCTCAGGAGCCTTGAACCAGGTTTCAGTTACTGCACAGACATCGATGTTCTCCATGCTGAGGAGTGCATCAAGTGCCTGCATCTTGAGATTTAGACTTCTGGCGTTGAGCAGCATTACCCTTAGTTTTTTTCCATTTTTGTTTTCTAAGGAGGTGGGTTTGTCTTTTGAGCCTTGCCTAAAAAAGGCACTATGGGGGTGGCAAGAGCCTTAGCCAATATCCGGAAGCCCAGTGGTGACAGATGTAAGCCATCCCTTGCAAAGCAGCGTGGCTTGTCCAACATATCATCCCAGGCAGACAGACATTGGATCCCCTTAGAATGACACCAGTACTTGAGCCAATTGTTAAAGCTGATCATCTTGTCTTTGTATTGTGGTATCATTCTTGGTGAGGGCAAGATGCTGCTCAGGGTCAGGGTCATACCAGCCTGGGCTACATAATCGGAGAGCTCCTCTATGTCTCTTTTCATGTAGTCCAGGGAGGTACGTCTCAGGTCATTCACACCAGCATGGACAATGACAGAGTCATATTTGTACTTGCTTTGGAGTGACCTGAGTGCGTGTGTTATGTGGCAGATCCTAGCTCCCAATAGACAGCTCACAGTCACCTTCTCCTTGTTCAGCCTGGTCAGTGGGACATCAGTGTGTCTGACTATGGAGTCACCTATTACTAGTGTATCAGGCAAGGTGTTTGGCCTTAGGGGCTGCGATTGGTCGACACACTGATTTATTGAAGTATGTGTTGCATGTGTTTTGTTTTGAGGTGGTGGATTTTTGGATGTCTGCTTTGGGAGCCTCGGTTGTTTTGGTAAGTTTTTTTATTAGAGCCTCCAAGTATGTCTTTGTGTTTTTATGTGTTTGGTTTGCAGTTGTGGTAGGTCTATGTGGGACTGGGATTGTTGTGTGTGTGGTTGCCATCTCCTCCTGTCTGGTCATGCCAGCCCTGAGTTGAGAGAGTTCAGCCTCCAGTTTGGCTATATAGTTGCATCTCTCACATGTATTTGTGTTTGTTGGGAGGAGGAGAGGGTTGTCTGTGTACATGAGACAATTGTAGCATTGTCTCAAGATGCCCAGATTGACCAGCTGAACTGGAGACGACACCAGTAATCTACCACTCGACATGCTAGAACAGTATAAGGAGTGGTATACCTTTAAGGGAAGTGGATATTCACAGGGGTGGTAAGTAGATGTAGTGCTTTACTTAGTACGAGAGTGCTTACTTAGTAGAGAAGTATTGAGAACAAGTGCTAGGCTTATAATACAGTGAGTAGTCTGGTTATACTAAGAGTAGAGCTTCCTTAAGGGAAAATTTGAAGAGCAGACTTGGCGGAGCCAGAAAAAGTTTAACCTTGTTTAGCCGGCGCTGCGCTATGCATATGACCGTGCAAAGCCGTGCAAACGCGGATTTTAAACAGTGAACTACAAAAGAGCTAGAAATGGTCCCAAACAACCAATTACTACAGCTTCTTGTGCTGAGATCACTTCCCCCGAGGACAGGTAGGCTGCTCAAGGCTCCGCACTCCCACTGGTGAGCAAAGAAACTTCTTTCTATCCAAGTAAGGTAATGGACAACACAGGAACTACACCACAGCCCAGAATACAGCAATGCCTGTAAACTGGTCTAAACTAGTCGAGGAAGGTGGGAAAACAAGGATTATTTTTTGGGGTTTTTTTGGTAGAAACACACAGAAAATGCAGAAACAGTGATAAATTAGTTACACAGGCTAGCACACTTTAGTGGGCAGCCTCCACAGTTAAATTAAACAAACAAACAAGCAAACTTTCGATCAAATTCGACTAAATGTAACTTTAAGTGCAGATTTTAAAATAATGCAGCAATCAGTTAAAAAACAGTTCAGGCTAGTTCAAGGTAAGCTACAGAAGCTATTTCAAGTGAAAAAAAAGCAAAGATACTTAAATTAAGGTAGTCGCTTTTCTGAGTTCCCTGCTGCTAGGACCACTCTGTAAACCCACGTGGAGCTTGTCTGAGCAGTATAGCCAGAAAAAAATGTCCAGAGGCAGATTTTAAACAGTGAACTACAAAAGAGCTAGAAATGGTCCCAAACAACCAATTACTACAGCTTCTTGTGCTGAGGTCACTTCCCCCAAGGACAGGTAGGCTGCTCAAGGCACCCCACTCCCACTGGTGAGCAAAGAAACTTCCTTCTATCCAAGTAAGGTAATGGACAACACAGGAACTACACCACAGCCCAGAATACAGCAATGCCTGTAAACTGGTCTAAACTAGTCAAGGAAGGCGGGAAAACAAGGATTATTTTTTTGTTTTTTTGGTAGAAACACACAGAAAATGCAGAAACAGTGATAAATTAGTTACACATGCTAGCACACTTTAGTGGGCAGCCTCCACAGTTAAATTAAACAAACAAGCAAACTTTCGATCAAATTCGACTAAGTGTAACTTTAAGTGCAGATTTTAAAATAATGCAGCAATCAGTTAAAAAACAGTTCAGGCTAGTTCAAGGTAAGCTACAGAACTCCAACATTTGTTCCCCATAGCCACTCCTACTTTCTGATGATAGAATTCACCTTCAAAAATCATAAAGTTGTTAGTCAAGACGACTTCCATGAGTCGATCTAATAATTTCATCTTGGATTGATCTATTGATTTGCTCCCCATCAAACTTTCCCTGAAGAAGTCTAACCCTTCATTATAGGGGGTTACTGAGAACAAGTTAACCATGTCCACATTTAGGAAACAAAAATCCAAGCTCTCTGTATTTATTTGTCTTAATAATTCCAAACAGTGGCATGAGTCTTTGAGTATATGTTGTGCCTCACTTACCACTAAATTTGCCCATTTGTCTATATATGCTGCTATTGGTTCAGTTTTACAGCCTTGGGCTGCTACTGTCGGTCTAAGTGTGGGGGGGGGGGGGTTGTACACATTTTTATGAATCGTTGGTATTCCAAAGATTACTAGTGTTCTTGGTTTCTCAACTGTTAAATATTTTACGTCCACAATTTCTAATTCATTTTGAAATAGAGCATCAAATAAAAAAACATCAATCATGGCATAAGCTCTATTAGCAGCATTTATTGAAGTCCTACTATAAGTTGTGGTTTCATTTAATATTTCAAACATTTTGGAGCTGTAATCTATGTGAGACATAATGACTACCCCCCCCCCCAGCCTTGTCTGGTTTCATTACATGATACATTTTGTTTCCTGCCAATTCATTCAAAATAGTGGCTTCATCTCTCATAAGATTATTGGTGTTATATTTGGCCTCATTGACTATTTTTCTAAATTGTTGTTCACATAATTTCTCAAAGGACACTGTAAGTGGGTGACGGGGGGGGGGGTGAATATGCTCATACATTTGGTTACCAAGTCCTTATCCAAGCCTGTATTACTGTTTTTGAAATATAAACTGAGATTCAATTTTCTAGTACACAGTTTTAAGTTAATCAAAACATTTGAAATGTCAACCGCCTTCCCTTATTAATATGCTTTAATTGCATCCTATATATATATATATATATATATATATACCTGCTACATCGTCTGTGTAGTTTCAATCTAGAAATGTTTGCATCTCTGCAGTATAATATTGTTTGAACGCTAAGGTTTGCTATATAGACTGGAATTCTAATGATTATACGTTTTCTCTTAAAGTTAAAATGTATTCCAAAAGTTGTTGCATTATGGTCTGAGAAGGGGGAGGAGATCGTTTTGACTTTGCTTATTTTTGTGGTAAGATATTTAGTTATATACACTCTATCTAGTCTGAAAAAGGTGTTATGTCTATGTGAGTGATGAGTGAATATCAATGAATCTTGCTCAGCATATGTGTTAATTTCAATAAGTTATATGAGTCAGTAAACTCCAAGTAATTTTGATAGTTTTAGATTTCTTGCATGTGTTTTTAGCATTTGTGTCCTCTTCTTTCATTATACAATTAAAATCTATTGCAATTATTGTATTATGTTTGGAATGTTGTATTTATGTCCTCTAAATATTGTTTGGCTGCCCTGACACCCAGTCCTCGTATCCAGTGTTGTTTAGCTTAAGACCAAAGGCTGATCTAGTGATAAACCAGAAGTAAGAAAATAAAAGCTGAATAACAAAAAATTCCAACTCCAAGAATGTTAATATTTTATTGCACCAAAGCTTTCAGATATAAATCCTTCTTCAGTGCATTATACAATCTGTAACATTCTTTCAGTTTTTGTAAAACAAAACTAAAATCATGTGAGCACAGTCAGCTAATCACACCATCTCTAAATAATTTAATTAACATTTTAGCTTAGTGATATAGCAGTTCTTTAAAAAGCTTCCTCAAAATGTACTCAGACATACTTTGAGCTCACTTTATAAATACATACTAGAACCATACATATACTTAATAAATCTATCTGTCTAATACCATATTTATTACAAACATTTTTTTTACATGTTCAAATTATTTGGACATATACAAAAAGAAATATATATATATATATATATATATATATATATATATATATATATATATATATGTACATACACACATTTAAATACCTAGTACAATTGCATTTGTCTATTGGCTAAAACTGGCTTAATACTAACCATGTTATTCAACCCTGGTAATACATCTGCTTGCAGTCTTAAGATCCATGCATACTCTTTATTCTCCAGAAGGTTATTAACATCACTCCCTCTTACTTGCTTATACACTGTTTCCATCACCCTAAATTTGAAGGTGTGCTCAGTACCTTTCTCCAAAATATGCTTACTTAATGCACTCTGCTGTATTTGTCTATGTATCTCTGACTTATGTTCTATTATTCTTTCCTTTAGTTTCCTTGTACTTTTCCCAACAGAAAATGAAGGGCATTTTAGGCAGGTAGCAAGATATATTACATATGTAGTATTGCATGTTGCTATACATTTAAAAAAATATGTGCCTGTTGTATATATTTATTAGAACAAGTAGGTTAAATACTAGTGACGGCAAATGCAAGCTGCAGATGACTGAACTGGTAAATGAATTTACATAGAGAGGATATGCAAAATCTATGGTGGATGAGCTAGTAAATGACGTTTTTAATAGTAGAACAGGACTAATAAAACCTATATTTAATAGTGACTATACCTGTAGTATAGTGAATAAAGAAGAAGAAATTAATGGTCGCTATCTAACTACTTATAATACTAAGACTAGGGCAGTAATAAAAAAATTATTGAGAATAACTGGAATATTTTGATGGCTTTGCTAGACGTACATCAGATACTTCATAATAACCCAGATTTTACATATAGGAATTTAAAGAACTTAAAAATGCGATTGTGTTATATAGATTTTAGGCATCAGAAGAAAGCTCAGAAAATATGGCACACACCCATGTTTGAACTGCAGCTGCTGTACTGATATTTTTATGAAGGACAACAATATGTACATTCATCCAGTTTCAAATTTTTTTTTTAAATGTACAGCAACATGCAATACTACATATGTAATATATGTTGCTACCTGCCTAAAATGGCCTTCATTTTACGTTGGGAAAAGTACAAGGAAACTAAAGGAAAGAATAATAGAGCATAAATCAGAAATATGGCTGCAGTGGTACAGCGGTTAGCGTTGTCGCCTTACAGTAAGAGGTTCTCCCATTCGATTCTCAGCTGGAGAGTCTTCTGTGTAGAGTCTGCATGTCCTCCCCATGGTCGAGTGATGTATAAAGACATGCATTTAGGTGCATGTGTGAATGGGTGTGCTTTCTTTGAAGGCTGGGCATCGGGCTGGCAACTCAGCACCGTAAAAATCCACTGCCAGTCATTAACAGACCAGAGTTCTGCTGTGGCAACCCCTAACTGGGAAAAGCCAAAAGACATTACAATAGAACATATGTCAGAGATATGTAGACAAATACAGGAGAATGCATTAAGCAAGCATATTTTGGAGAAAGGTACTGAGCACACCTTCAAATATAGGGTGATGGAAACAGTGTATAAGCAAGTAAGAGGGAGTGATGTTAATAACCTTCTGGAGAATAAAGAATATGCATGGATCTTAAGACTGCAAGCAGATGTATTATCAGGGTTGAATAACATGATTAGTATTAAGGCAGTTTTAGCAACTAGACAAATGCAATTGGACTAGGTATTTAAATGTGTATATATACATATATATGAATCTTTTTGTATATGTCCAAATAATTTCAACATGTAAAAAACATTCTGTAATAATTTTTTTATTAGCTTGATAGATTTGTTAAGTATATGTTTCTAGTATGTATTTATAAATTGAGCTGAAAGTATGTCTGAGTACTTTTTAAGGAAGCTTTTTAAGGAACTGCTATATCTCTAAGCTAAAATATTAATTGAATTATTGTAGAGATGATGTGATTAGCTGGCCGTGCTCACATGATTTTAGTCTTGTTTTACAAAAACTGAAAGAATGTTGCAAATTGTATAATGCACTGAAGAAGGATTTTGGATATAAATTCTTATTGCTTGTGTGCTATCAAACTTCAGCTATTGAACTATATAGTTAAAATAGTGTAACTAACTTTAAATGCAACATTGTTCTAGTATATACATCTTATATTTTATCTCACTGTATTATTTAATGGGTTTACTATCATTATTTCAAATGACACTCAATCAAGCGCACTATGTTCGACAATGGAAAGTTGAACACGGCAATGTCAAACTTTAAAAGTAAGCCTAGGAATGGGTTTTAACATGGGATGAGATAGGGGCGAGGTTTGTAGTTCGGCAATAGCAGTGAACCCCTATCTCGACCCATGTTAAAACCCGTTCTTAGGCTTGCTTTTAAAGTTCAACATTGCCGTGTTTGACTTTCCTTTGTCGAACATAGTGCGGTCGACCGAGTGTCATTCGAAATAATGATAGTAAACCATTTAATGTCTTTCAACCAACATCTGTTTTCAGTGTAACAGTATCTGTTGTATAGAGTCAACATTTTATTTAGACAACACTTTATCAATGCATGCCTTGCTTCATTTATCACCATTGTATACATATATATCCTTTTGCCCATATGTATATTTCTAGGCTACCATTTTATTTTTAGTGTTTCTTTATGCCAGATTTAATATTCAACTAAGATGACTGTTAGTATTTGTTGCAACCCCTATGTCTACACAATCCAAGTAGGTTCATATTTACTACTATTAGGACAACCAAGCCTTATGAAACTTCTTTTGTTTCAACATCCAGTCAGATTAATAAAAACATTGTTACTGTTGTTATAAGCTGTAGATTTTAATATATAATAACATTTAGGCTTCTAATGTAATCTCTATGTATAAAATAAACAACACTTTTATATAGTATATCCATCTGTTGAGTTGAATTCTTTACATCTGTAGATTTAGGTCACTCTGTATTCATATTATTGGCTTTTATAATGTTCTTGTTTAATAGATAAGTTCTATGTATTTTTTGTGATATTTTATACTTTAGATAATATCAGCAATTAATATGAATTTATTAAGACTTCATCTGATTCATGTAATCTCTTACTTTTACCTTTTCTTGTACCTTGTTTTTCTCTATGAAGTACAAGAGAATCCTTAGCATTTCATAAAAAATATCTGAACTGCTCTTTGTATATTAAACATATCAGTATTGGTGTATGTCTTGTTTAACAACTGAACTTAATCTATTCATCTTCATAGTTAATGACTAACTGAGGACTGACATCAGACTTGCTCATGTTTATCACATAGTGTCATTTCTTATTTACCACTCTTGTTAAGTATGATGAATCTTATAATGCTTTCATGACATTTATATCCTACCATACTAGTTTTTTATTATATCTGGTTCAGTTTCTTACTGAATAAATTTGTATATATATTTATTTATTGGTTTCTTATCTGTTAAATGTTTACTTTTGTTGTTATAAGTAATCATAATTTATTTTATAGCTATGTGTCCTAATATGCATACATATGAATTTGCATTAACTGTTTACATCAATTGCTTCAATCGTGTTCATTATGTCTTTTTTTTTTTTGCATATATTATAGTACTTTTGTGGTAATTTCTCTTATTCTCTTTTAGAATTATTAAATCTATGCTATGTATATGTACATACTCAATAATGATTGGAAGTACTTTAAGTGTCACTTTAAGAGCCTTTTGGTTTAAGTTAACCCCCATATTGGTTTGCTTCAAGTGCTAGTCACTCTTTGTAATCAAGTACTTTCATTTTTGGCTGTTTATGAATATGCAAACAACTCTAATGGACTCTTTGCCTTGAGATAGATTAAAAACATTTTACCAGCTCATGGCTTCAGCAGGAAATCAGAGAATTGTAAGAGAAGCTTTTAGAGTTCCAGAATAGGCCATGAACTTAGAGAGCAGTTTTATTACTTTCAGTTTCTTCTAATTCATTTAAAATGACTACCAGCATTCACTGCACCACAGAAAAGTGCCCCAAACAACATTTTTAATCTTAATAGCACTTTGCTAACTATTAGCACATTGTTTACAAATGAACAAATCATAAATATTTATTTTTAAAATTATATCATTTTATATTTCCTAGACCATTCACACTAGTATCAAAACAGTATAGCATTGTGTTATCAAACTATTAAATCCTGAAAGCATGTATGGTAATTCCATATTTCATATGTTAAGATGTGGCAGGTTAGTACTACTTGTTCTAGATATTAAAGCAGTTCTTGATATCTGTCTTATTTTATATGCTTAATATTACATTAGTGTAAATAATAAAAGGCATTTACCTTGTCATTCATGCCAGAGTCAAAAGCTGTATAGCATTGTGTTATTAAACCATTAAAGCCTAAAAGCATGTATGGTAATTTAATTTTTCATATGTTAAAACATAGCAAGTTAGTAATACTTGTTCTAGATATTAAAGCAGTTCTTTGATATTTGTCTTATTTTAGATGTTTGATACTGTATTAGTGTAAACAATAAAATGCATTTTCCTTGTAAATGAGATTGTTTCCAAACAGTATGTCACCCAGTTCATTTTTATATTCCATGGTGGTTTTGTTGTAAAATCTGGATCTATCTAGCTAGTTAAACATTTGAATGAGTACTTCTACTCTAATATTTGTTTAAATATATTTAGATTTTCATCTTTGCCTCTCATCTTCTTCTTGTCATTTGATTTCCATTCATTTTTCTCAGCATGGTGTTTCAAACCAAAATAACTCCAATCCATTTCTTCTGTCTTGTCTAAGAGTTTTTTTAGTTGATAGCTGAGTCACTGCTATTTCTATTGAGTCGGATATTTTTGGGCCATCACTGAAAAATATTTTAATTCTTGCTGGAAAAAGCAGATGTACTTTGAGTTGCCTTTTTTAAGTTCTTTTATTAGTGGTAAACACACTTTTCTTTTGGCCATCACCCCAAACCGGATTATGTGCTCTCCAAATTTGATTGGAGAATTAGACCAGGCAGTTTTTAATATAAGGTCTTTATCTTCAGATGAAAAGAGTTTGACTATGACTGACCTGGGACTGTTTGTTGTTTTGTTTGATTCTGAAACTGGCTTTAAGAATTTGTGAGCTCTCTCAATCCCATAGGAGAAATCTTCTGGAAGCTTTAAAATGTCTGTAAGCCATGTATTAAGTAAGTTCACCATATTGCTACCCTCATTTCCTTCTGGTATTCCATAAATCTGGAGATTGTTGCATCTGGATCTATTCTCTAGATCTTCAGTTTTGTCCATAAGTGAAATATTTTGTCTATTTAGTGTGTCAATATGTTTTTCATAGTCAGAAATTCTGTTTTCTACATAAGTTAATGTTTCTTCCATATTTTCTATCTTTAAGTTCTGTTTTGTTGATTCCTGTAGTTGCTGGGTTTGCTTTTTACTATTCTCTTCAAAAGTATCCAGTTTCTTGTTCATTTTATCAAATTTAAGTGACAAGTCCTGCATTGCTGTTAATAATGATTGTAAACCCCTCTGTATTATTTGGTCAGACATAGTATTTTTTGTGAAGCTCATCTTTTCTTTGGTCCTGATGCTTTTTCTTCAGGTTTTTGACAGGAATATTTGTAGAAAATGCCAACATTTTTATGTAGACTTCTTATACCATTGGTTGTGATATTCCAGCAAAGTTGAACTGTCCACAATCAATATTTTTTATTTTTTCCTGTCAGAAATAGATTTTAGGACAGAGCTGAAGAAAGATGCTACCACTCAGTTCACATGCTGATGTTGCCCCCAATTTGTGCTGATTCTGTGGCTTTGCATAGAATTGTTTATGTCTAAATTATCCTGTTTCTTTACAAGTTTACACGGTGCTTTGAAATACCGTAAATTATTGTAACTCTTATGTTTTAGGTAAGTTGACCAAGCCTTGTGTCATTTTTGCACGAGTGATCTGGTATAGACAGAAAGCCAAGGAGTATAGCTGGTTTTGACTCTTTTCCCTTTGGTGGGAGCAAAACTGTCTAAAGTGTTTAAGACTGAAAAATTAAATTGTTCAACTGCATAATCTAGTGGTAAGTGTTTAAGGAAGGACCAATTGATGGAGTTTAATACATTTGTAAAGGCTTGCTAGTCAAAGTTGGATAAGTTTTGTACTGCCTTGTAGGTGTGTTTTCTACATAAATGTGAAATAAGTCTAGTTGTACAGATGGGGTGGTGATCACTAATAAAGGCTGGAATTGTTTTGGACTGAGAGAAATTGTTAGGATGGGAGCCCGAAATCCAAACACTTATTGAGCCATTTTGGTTTGAGGAACTGGTAAAGATTGGATGAGTAATTAGTTGAGAAAATCCAAATAGGTCTATGCTATTTGTGGGAAATTGTAAGTTAAGTTTCTGCCAGTCAGTATTGACATAAACTTATATTACTGTTTCCAGAGATATATTTTTTGAAATCCAAGATAAAATACTTTCCAGAGTTAAGTTATTGCAAGGGGATATACATATATATATATATATATATATATATATATATATACATATATATATATATATATATATATATATATATATATATATATAAAGCTATAATGCAGAGACTTTTATTATTTTTTAATTTAAGATAGGTGATCAATTGTTTGGCTTTGTCAAAGGAGGGTATACATTGGTTGTGAGGGGCTAAGGAAATGGAAGCAGGATATATTACTGCAACACCACCTCCTTTTCTTTTAAGTTGGTCAGCTCTGAACATATTAAAACCTGGAGGAAGTACTTCAGTATCCTTTATGTGTGGTTTAAGTCAGGTTTCAGTGATTACTAGTATGTCAGGAGATTGTGCAGTCATCCAAGCATGCAATTCAAAAATTTTGTTGCACGTGCTATGTGTATTTACTGAGATACATGTAAGCATATTTTGTGTACCTGGAATATGGATTGAAGATGACAATTGTGAGATGTTGGGACCAGGGTTAGGGTGGATGTCACCATAGAGCAGGAGGAGTTCCAAGATTGTGTAGTAAAGATAGAATTTCATTTTGGTTAAATTGTCAGTAAGTGTAATGTTAAACAAGTATAACTGTGTTTAAAGCAGTTTGGGTTTAAAGAACAGTATACTGTCTGTGTGAAAGCAATGAGTGGTGATGGGTAGGGAGTAGTGATTTGTGCTATTGGTGTAAGAGCTAGTGTATGTAGAAGAGCTTAGAATAGGTTGGATAGGGACCAGATGTGATGGTAGTGAAGAGAGGGAGAAGAGCATTAGTGATAGGGCAGTAAGGAGAATCATTTTAGATTAGGGCTTATTAGAGAGTTATTCAGACAAACTACTCAAGTGGATAATTTGAGGAGAGTAATAAAGTCTGTAGAAATGAAGGAAGGGAAGTAGTATGTAGACAGGGTGCTAGTGTGATATTAATAGTAATATGTTGAGAGATGGAGTGTATGGATGTGGAGGGTGTAGCTAACAGATGAAAGGGATGATTGATGGGGTGGTGTTGCCACAGAAAGGCATATGGTGTCAATATGTTTAAATGTAGAGGAAGTGGGGGTGGGTGGAATTAGGGGGCAGGGTAAAGGAGAGGTGTGAGCCCTGGAGGGCGAACAAAGTGGGATAACACCCCAGAGAACAAGAGCCAGCAGGTAAGTACTCACATAAAAACTATCGGTGAGGCTGCAGCAAATCTATTTCAGATGCTGGTTGTAGAGTCAGTTAAGTATTGGTGCAAAGTAGTAAGGCATATAAGGGTACATTTACAGCTTATAAAGAATATTAGCTTAAGGGCATTTGGTACTCCTCCTTAACTAAGCACAGTGGAATCAGAAATTCTGCAAGCAGAAACTGCTTCAAGTACAATTTCTAATTAAAATAAGCTGGAAGGGGGATGGGGTATTTGCACACTACACAGATTGCACGTATAACAAACACATTATATTAACCATAACTATTCAAGCCAAATGGCATTGCATATTGCAAAGCTGATTAAAGGGAAAAACATTTCATAGGATGATAGGAAGTTCCTAGGCATATGGCCCTAAGGCCCTTACAAGCCAAGCCAAGTTCTTACCCTTATTTCCATGATCAGCACCTATTGCCCCTGTCCAAGAGGGATACAGGTGGAACCCCCAGGGTGAATTTACGGTCACCCATCCAATCGTCCAGGTTTTGTTTGAAGAGGTCCAATGAGGTGGCCTGGTTGACATGAAGTGGAAGTCTGTTCCAAAGGTGTGGTAACCTCTAGGAGACAAATCTGTCTCTCCAGCAGGTTTTAATGTCACATACCTGGTTATGGTCTTTAGAGTGAGTAAGCCATGTACCATTTGACATTCAGATATGAAGCATTTCAATAATGCAAGGTCAGAGATTGCCTTATATGCAAGGCAGAGATCATCTTTGAGTAGTGTGCATGAAAGAGAATAAAGTGATAGTGATTTCAGATGATCCCCATAGGGCAGATGGTGAAGACCTTGAATTTTCCTTGTGAGGAACCTTTGTGGTTTCTCCAATTGCTACAGGTGCTTAGAAAGATACATAGCAAAAGGGGTGCCATACTCCATTACTGGCCTCATGAAGGAAGAGTACGGGGAGGTAATAACTTTTTTTTCAGGAGGCAATGCCATTACGTATGAGATGAGCAATATAGAATGCCCTTCTTACCACTGTGGATACATGGTGGTCAAAGGTAAGGTTGCTTTCAACCTGTGTGCCCAGGTCTCTCACCACTGAGTGCCTACTTAAGGTGTTGCTATTGATGTGGTAGTTAGCAGGAACATCGCTTTTACCTAAAGGAATGATAATTTTTTTGTACTGAGTTTCAGGCCATAACTTTGGCACCAATCTTTTGTTTATGTAAGACCCTTTTGTAGGATGTTGACATCATTTGGAGATTCTATGACTGCTCCCAGTTTGCAGTCATCAGCAAACTTTGTCAGCCACAGACCTTTAGTTTTTGCTTGTACTTCAGACAAATAGATTCCAAACAGTAGAGGTCTCAGGACTGATCCCTGTGGAATACCACTGATTACAGGTCTGCTGTTGGAGATGGATTCCCCTGTTTTAACTATATGAGTTCTATCAGTGAGCCAGTTAGAGACTCATCTAATGATATAAGGGTTGATGCCTAGTTGGGTGAGTTTTTCAATGATGCCTGAGTGAGGGATAGTGTCAAATGCCTTGCTTAAGTCCAGGTAGGCTGTATGCACAGATTTGCCTCCAAACAGGGCCTTGGTGACTGTCTCAAAGAAGTCCACCAGGTTTAATAGGCACAATCTCCCTTTGACAAATCCAAACTTAGTAGGGTCAAGTGTTTGGAGATTACCTATATCTTTCTTGATAAGGTCCATGATGATTCGCTCCATGGTCTTGCAGATAAGGCTTGTCAGGCTAACAAGTCTATAGTTCCCGGGGTCAGTGGAAGCACCACCTTTGTGCAAGGGAATAACGGTGGCTGTTTTCCATTCAGCTGGTATGAAGCATGTGCTTAGACTATGTTGAAAAGAGTACCAAATGGTGTCACTAATTCATGTTGGAGGCCATGTAGGACACAGCCTAGGATGTTATCAAGTCACATAGATGCTGCATTTTTGGCCTTAGAGAGGGCATTTATGACCTGCTCTTTAGAGATACAAGGTAGGGGACAAGTGGTAGGGATGTCATGGGGTACATGTGGCAGGGGAGTGACATTTTCACAGAACCTGTCAGCCGACAGGTTAGCTATGTCCACAGGCTCGGTATATGTGGCATCAGTCTCTACCATTTCTGCACAGATCTGGGGATTTCCTTTTAGATTATGGAATTATACACACTTTCTTATTTCTAAAGCATTTTGGCAGGTTTGCAGAGAGAATTTTGTTGTTTGAGTCCCGAGTGCTTAAAATCATCAGGGGGCACCTTTAGTTTAGAGATGGGGGTAGCAGAACTAAGGCAGAAAAAGAAACAGGAAGAAGCAGGTTAGAAGGAGAGGGTTAGATAACTATCATACTGAATTACAGTAAGCACAACAGTTTATTTTAATAGGCCTAAATCCCTGCAGTAGAAGCCTTGAATTGACATCCTGTAACATTAAATATTTTCAAATATCTAACACATAGTTCATATTAGAACTAAAGCAGCTTACAGTCAAAGTACATTGGATTCACTTCCTGAAAAATAAAATGCCTTCTCAGAACTATCGTATAGCTCATGTAGAAACTTGAACTAAAATACAGTCAAAGTGCAGCCGTATACAGAATCCAAGCTACTGCTGCAAGACTATGTACAATATACTATGCTTGCAGTTAACAACAAAGATTTAACTTTTTGTTAAATGAGCAGCTTACACAGAACCATCACTTAGTACAGTTATATAAAAAAGAAAAATAAAAAAAAACACAAATAATAAAAGATAAAAAATAAATAAATAAAAAGTGGATACTAAAAAATATACATTATATATATGATTTGGACATTTTAAAAGATGTTTTAATATTTTAATATCAGTTTATCAATCATCTTCATTTTTCAAGGATTTTTTAAATCTTCACAAGAATCACTTGACTATTGTAATATTAATGACTTTAACTCTTTGCTTTTCATTCACTGGTTCAGACCATGTGATTTCTGAATATATTATGTAAACATTTTAAATGCTTTAAGTGTACCAATCTAAAAATGATCAAAGAGTTGAGCAAAACTGTTAACAGGTTTTATTATTCTTAGTTAAAATGAACCCTGAGATTCATTAGCAATCTTGCAGGCTTTGCTGAAAGCCTACACGATTACAGTGCATTAGCACAATGAGCAACAGCACTCATTGAATATACATGCTGCTCATCGTTAGCACAATGAGCAGCAGCACTCATTGAATATACATGCTGCTCATCGTTAGCACAATGAGCAGCAGCACTCATTGAATATACATGCTGCTCATCGTTAGCACAATGAGCAGCAGCACTCATTGAATATACATGCTGCTCATCGTTAGCACAATGAGCAGCAACACTCATTGAATATACATGCTGTTCATCATACTCACACATTTACTAGAACATCTCGTGGCCAGCCGCAGTGTTGACAGCCATGAAACCATACAGGGAATCACAAACACACAATGTAAACAAAACTGCTTGCCTGTAGGCACACCTATTATGCAAGCAGTACACACTCAGCTTATATGAAGTAAGGGCATGCCAAGTACAATAATTTGGGTGCAGAGGATGTTAAATGGGAAGAATGTACACAGAATACAATGATAATAGTGCAGACCTAAGTACTACGGTAGGGTAAACAGAGAAAATGTATTCAGTTCATGCATTCAGATGTGATTATGTTACAAAGAAACATTTTAACAGAAACACGTCCCTACTGATGTAATAATAAAATAATCCTGTTTCCAATTCTTTACCCATGTACATAACAAAAAACAAACATGCTAACAACAGATTATAATGCAGCATTGTAAGAAAGGGGAGCAAATGTGATATTAATGTTGATAACAAGCCGAGTTGAGATAATATTTATCAAGGACAGTGGAAACATTATGGGCTATTCACATACACTGCTGCTATTAAGTATGATATGTATATAAAGGGAATATATGTACGATGACATAATGTATTCTACACTTCATTCTGTATAAACAAAAAGGACCGAGCTGTGTAGCTGTTGTGTCGCGCACATTATAAAGGGACATTTTTTTCCATTCCTGTTATTTGACTACCATAAAAAGGGGGGGGTATATTACCTTGATATATGTATTAGATGTGCATGTGTTTTATATTCACGTGCATTATAAACAGCAATATAATAGCACTCAAAATATACAAGTGACAAATGACAAGACGGATCTGATGACATTGCAACAATTTAAGGTCTCTGTTCGTAGATGGAGTGCATCTACTACATGATTATACAAGGCATACTCAGAAGACATTAAATCAAAGACTGTCATAACAGCATGTAAAAAGCAGAGAAACAAAAGAAAGTATCCTTACACAAGCCCAGTCACACTTTATGATGATCTGGTATCATGCCATACAGTAAGAAACGATATGTAAGTCCTCATGTCCTATAAAGCTGTACAGTGTGAAGAAAATAATGATAGTAATACATAAATGTTTTGAGGAAGATATGCAATACAGTGCATTCTTAACTGAAAATTAAGCAATGCCTGTGAACAATCAATGATACTCAACATTTGCATTTTGCCAGACTCAAACACATGCTAGGAGAGATACCAGAAAGATGCATATCAACTTGTGATGCAACTGAAATAAGCATACTGTATATCATGAAAAATACACTTGAAGGACTTACAGTACTTCCCTATTGCAATGGGTATGGATACCCTACCCTGGAGGGTGATGCCTTAAAAATGTTGCCCTCTGACTTTGCAATAAATACTTACTTTGCCTAAGCTACTTCTGACAATTATCTGACAGACATACAGATGTTACCAGATTCAAACCCCTGTCTATCATACTACACATTCTACAAAACTGTGTATTGGTCTGCATCTGCAACATGACAGCGATGGACCTTTTCACAAACAAAAGAAATTAATGTGTGAAGTAATAAAGGACATTTAAGGACAATTGGTACAATATGATTTTGTCAAAATGCTGACAAGTAGGTAGCTATGTTAATGTTCAGAAAAATGTGAGCAGTATAATTTCAGTGTTTCTTGTCTAAGGAAGCTGCTTTGTTTTGTGCAACATTGTCCCAGAATTGAGACAGTCAATCTGTGTAGATATGCTATACACGTTATTACTCAATGCATGTGTCACAGAAGAACACACACCATGACATTCACAGAATAACTGTTTCACTGGTAGTATATTTCAAAATGAATTTATATTAATTTCTCCAAAGTAAATTGAGAATAATAACTTCATGTAGTGCTGTTTGTGTACTGTCAGTACATCCATAGAATATTGCCCTTTGCTGGAAATAAACATCAAGCTATGCAAGTCCATCAGCTACTGGCATGTGTATGAATCACGTGTGCCACAGCAGAAGTCTTAACAAGGTTCTGAGACTCCACCTATGTGAAGTCATTACATCATTTCATTGTTTAGCAAACAATTTCTATGAGATAAAAGGGGTGGGGATGTTTTTCCCATTGTAATTGTGCATGTTCTAAAAGATGTGGATGTCATTCATGCATAACACCATTAGGACACACAATGCTTGCAGATAGTCAATGTGTGTTTTGAACACCTGACTATGTGAAGATAGAAGTCACATGATATTGTGTAGAATGAATGTGCCATAGTACCACTGGTGCTAGAAGTGTTTGATAGTTTCATCTTTGAAGTTGTGACATCACATTATTGCTGCAAGGGATATGTGTGCCTGTAATTTCGTTAAAAGATTGTTGCTATATGTCTCTTTCTCATACAACATTGCCTGCTGCTGGGCATGCCCAGACACACGTGATTCTTAATACATCACTGGGCTGGGAGAATATTTCATGACACAGGAAAAGCCTTAGTATTTCTCATGGAAAAGCCAACTGTCATCTCATGGCATTGCCATTATCCAATAAAGCATTTTTGTGTGAAAAAATTAAGAAAAATTCTTGTAAGAGCTATGCATGTACACAGCAGATTGCTACCTACCTGCACATTCACAGTCATACAGATACATGTGAGTCAAAGGAGTAATGACTGGATATGAGCAGACTGCTTAACATCACCAAGTAGGGAACACTACACGAATAGCACACGTCACATGAGATGTTGTTTTGCTGTTGTGACCATGCATATTTGTATGAATGACATCACCATTCTAAAAATTATGAAAATGGTTGAAGTGCACAGTAACACACTGAACAACTACATGCATTAAGCCTTCTATACACAGCATGGCAAACACACATGTACAGTAGTCAAGCATTTCTGGATTCAGTTACCTTCCCTCTGTATTTATACAGTCTAGAGAGCACAGTATTAATAGCCCACACCACAGGATGACTCATACTACAACTCTGAAATGTTGTTCATTTTTAATAATGTGATGTAACCATTGTGTTTCCAAAACAGGGTATTGTCCGGTGGTAATACGAATTTAGAGAGTAGCCCTCTGGCAATGAAAATACATCTATTAGGGGGAATTTTACATAAAGGATGTTGTCATGGACACAGCTGAACATGCCAATACACACAGTCACATTATTTAAACAAGGTTGGACTTGAAAATCCTACCCATCCATTTTCACAAGTTGTAGAACACAGAATTAGCTGCAAACACCACAGATGAAGTCTGACTTGCAATAGCACAGAGCGTACATTTAAGATGATGACCTCATCAGTGTGATGCAGAGCAGGTGTTTGTGGTAAAAGTGGGATGGGGCATTGTCTCCCATATTAAAATACCCCCTTGCTCAGAAGATGATGCAGTATATCTGTTCAGGAAGACATACTTACCTACCATCAAAATCACACACACACACAATTCACCACTGAAGATATGAATTTCTTACCCCTCTAGTTATAGAATCTAGTGAACACAGTACTAGCTGCAAGCACCACAGGAGATATCTTTGTTTATTTAACATTTGTTTACCAGGAAAGTTTGACTTGGAATGAAACCAATTTTCAGCAGAGGCCTGGGGAGAAACACTCCAGATGCATGTCTTTGTAACATGTGAGGAAACCAGAGCACCCAGAGAAAACCCACATGAATGCAGGGATGACATGCAGACTCCACACAGAAGGCACCCCAGCAGATAATCGAACTGGAGAACCTCTTGCTGTGAGGTGACAATGCTACCGCTGCACCACTGCACCATCCATATCTCCCTTTTAAAATGAGAGTCAGCACTTTTTTTTAAACAGGAAACATCCTTATTAAATGATCATGTATGACATAGGCAATCTTACATTTATATAAATGAAAATAAACCATACCAATATGATCTCATTTGCAAACATTGTACATTACAAACCATGCCAGCGCAACTGTAGTTGCAAGTATACATCACTTATAATATATCCAGTCATTGTCAATCAGCCATTACATAGCTCATTCAAATCCTGCCTTCTTTTAAACCTTGTTCCTCCTCTGCATGTATTGACCCGAAACTTCCTATTTTCCTATGTAATTTGCTCCTACACTTTTTCAAAGATCTCAGTTCCAGTTGTTTCATCTTTGTCACTATTATCACTGTTTTGATATTATGACTGCATAGGTGTGTTGTAGGGAAAATGTTTGTGTTAAAAATGGGATAAGGGGATGGTGGATTACTCATCTAGATTACATTTTCCCATGAATGGAAGCTGATACACATTGCCTGTTCAGGAAGTTATATGTACCTGATATTGCAGCCATGCACACAAGCTCACTGCTATGAGAT
The DNA here is from genome assembly GCF_019279795.1 of Protopterus annectens. NCBI lineage: Eukaryota > Metazoa > Chordata > Ceratodontiformes > Protopteridae > Protopterus > Protopterus annectens. Next base: position 613,000,123 of record NC_056730.1, on the reverse strand, counting down.
TTGAACCTTTTTCCTATCTGGTTTCAGAATCTAGAGAACACAATACTAGCTACAAGTGCCAGAGGAGAAGTCTAACTACTAAGGGGAGAGCTTTCACTTTTGACATGATGACCTTATCAGTGTGTTGCAGAGATGATGTTTGCATTAAATGTGCGATAAAGTACAGCGGGAGCTGTGTCCAAAGTTAAATATATTGTCTTGAGTGGAAGTGGGCATAGCATATTTGATGCTGAGGTGTTATTTATCTGTCACTAGAATCCACTGCTCCCACAAACACACACACACAAAAGCCTCATCATTGTGATAATTGAAACTCTTATCTATCTAGATACAGAACCTAGAGGACACAATACTAGCCACACTTGCTACAGGTGAAGTCTGACTCTTAAGGAGAGAGAGTGCACTTTTGACATGATGATCTCATCAGTGTGTTGCAGAAAACATGTTTTTGTTAAAAATGGGATAAAGTGCAGGGGGAGCTGTGTCCACAATAACATTTATCCTCCTGAGTGGAAATGAAAACAGCACATTTGATGTTGAGGTGTTATCACTCTGACTAGAACCCTCGCCCCTCACAAGTTCACAACTGTGAGACATTAACCTTCTACCTATCTAGTCACAGAATCTAGAGATACAGTATGAATCACTAGCTCCACAGGAAAAGTCTGACTTTAACATTGTTAAAGCACATTTGTACTTAGCAAAACTTTACTGTTTGGACCATCTGGAAGTGTGCATCACAGGTTTGGGGGCAAAAGCATGTGTGTGGATAGGCCAGGGTAACAGCATTGTGCATGTTCCATGTAATGATATACAAGTCAAAGATTTATATACTCTTATTCATGTACATTGCGTTACTGTGAAGAACATGTACCTGCTTCACAGTATGGGGTACCAATGACAGTCACAATTGTAAAACAGTGGATTATCAAGCAAGCATTCATGCCAGTTCATTATGGGATAATTGAGTGCAAAGAGTTAACATTTACAATGACACTGTCAGTTGTCATGTGCCATACTTGCACAGTGTCCCCTGACAATGCAGATACTTCCTAAACATGACAGTACACTTCAGAATAACACTAATGGATTATATGCAAAATGTTTACACACCACTGTGGTGCAGACATAACTTCACTGACTGACTTAATTGAGTCAGCATCCCTCTGAAATCCAGATACCTTGGTTTTGAATTTCAGTAAAGACATACAGAAGTTGTGCAACCTACACAATTACTTATTTGTTGTAAATATTTTTTACTGTCTCCCTGAAGAGCGGCGCTAGCAAGCTCATTTGCACTGCTGATGCTAAAGTATTAGTGTATGTGCAATCATATCTTGAGGTGTTAAACTTAGAATGGGAATTAGCAGTAGTCTGTTGTGCTCTGTGCCAAACTTCGTGCAAATAAGCAGTACTCGCATACCACCATGTCATAATCTGATGGAATACAAAACAGATGCATTATGGTCACATTTTAAGAGTCATCATTTACACATTTGTCATGAGAGTTCCAGTTCATTAATACTGATATGTATGACAGGTGTATTGTGAAACACATGAAGGACCAAGCATGTCATTGCTGATGGAAACATAGTTGGAATCAAGGAGCTTTAATGGATGACACACAATGGGTGTGCAGAGGTAGACAGCTGATGACAGGAATACACATACAGACATAATAAGACATTACTCTATGGTTTATTTCTGCATATATTTGTGTTGTGCTACTTTATCATCATAATTATTCATGCAAGATCTGATCTTATAAGACAACATTCACAATAGGGAGCAGGCTAATGTTTTGTTAGGTAAATGTGTAGCCAGCAGTTATACCCACAGGAATCATACAAAATATTCAAAACAGTTTGACATATATCTGGATTTGAGCCTTGACAGTATCTCAAGAAAAATCAGCAGACCTGAATATTATTTAACCACACCACATAGCAACTCCTTTTTCATGAAGTTCAGATATGACAACAGATTCCAGAAAAGGAGAATACATGTATTACTCTTCCTTATTTTCTTGACAAATGTATACTGTGCATTCAACTTGTCAGCTTGTTCAACAAAAGATTAGCCTGACTATACATAGCAAAGCACAGATGTGTGAAGTGCACCCTAGTAATGTGACTGATGGCAGAAACTCCTAAGATTTTGCGATAAGCTGATTACTTCCATTTAACCTAAATGCAGTTGTTGCTTGGCACCAAACATTGCACTCATGTAGAAGAAAAAGACTAAAGATACAGAAGGGAGAAGATACATAGACTTGGGGAGAGGATACATAGACATGGAGAGAGGGAGTCAGGGTCCAAGTTGCTTCTGACAGAAGCAGGATAATGGCGGCTCATAAGAATGCATAGGAAACAACTACACACAAAATAGTATCTTAAATCAGTCAATAATGCTTGGATTAGAACCCTTGAAAGTATGTAAAAATCAGTCTATACATGTGATCATTATCTCATCACACAGGAAAGGAATTCCTACATCAGACAATGTAAATCACTCTAGTGAATGGACAGTGAAAAGTTACTGAAGCAAAATGGGTGAACTGAGAGAGAGAGAGAGAGAGAGAGAGAGAGAGAGAGAGAGATATGAAGAACGAAATTGCAACTGTATTTTTTCTGGCACGTCGGACCATCCTGGTGTGTTACCCTTACTTATTTCCTTATTATTAATCTATGATGCACTATACAATAAAGTGCTTGCTATAGGGAGCAAGAAGTGGGGGGAGAGTACAGCAAACATTAAGCCATAAGCAGAATAAGGGTGGCTTACTGAGCCTCCCTGTTGGGATGGAATTATTTTTGCTTTCTTGCTACACTATTCAAATGGTATGTTAATGAAATGTTTAACTGAAGAGAAATACAGATGTTCACAGTTAACCGTATGATAGGAATATATACTTTCATTAAATAATTTGACATACAGCTGTAATCAGTCCCATGACACAATCAAAACCATTTATTTACATTTGTTTACCGGGAAATTCCAACTGGACGCAGGTCCTTTTACAGCGGATGCCCAGGGGAGAAAAGCTCCACATCGTGTACATGATAGAGATACAAAGTTGCAGCAATAGTAAACAACATTACAGGTTGTTGGCTTTAATACAATAACAAGATATTTATTATCAACAGTATATACAGAAAATGTTGCAAGTTAAGATAGATGTTCTTCATCTCACATTGCTGCAGTCCTTACACTTGGGTAGTCCGCTGTCCTCGGTCGGCCCGAATATCAAAGTATAAGGCTGACGTCGGTCAAGGCGCATTTGACTGACATCAGGACGTCAGGGTACAAATGCGCATGACCGACGTCATATCCTCAGTCTTTTTTGCCGCATGGTCCGATGCAGAAGCAGCGTTGCAAGTGCCGGTTGGCGTTCTGAAATTGTTCGATTTCGGAGTTTCAGACCGAGTCAAAGTTGGCTAAGTACCCCGTTGGGGAATATTTTAGTTTTTTCTTGCCTCAGTGGTTTACCGGATGTCAGAAAAAGTGAATAATTGTATTTCTTGTGGGAAACAGATACCGCATAGAGACTACCATACTTTGTGTATTCCTTGTTTAGGGCCTGAGCACGACGTTGTTGGGTGTCGCTCTTGTGCTAGATTCAATAAGCGCACTATAAAGAGAAGATTAGATTGTGCCAGGTTAGTCTTCGGGAAGCGGTGCAATTATAAAATGCCGTCGGATGCTCCGACGCCCGCTTCTTCGAAGAAGCGCAAGGACAAAGCAGTTAAGCCTAGGCTAGAAGAACCATCCGTACCGGATGCCGGTTCTTTAGAGGTGTCGGTAGAGCCGGTGGTTCCACCGGAGGTTTCTTTGGGATCCCAGGGAGAGACTTTGTTATTGCAGGATGTGGCCTCTCAGGAGGCAGGTCAGGCTGATGGGGCTTCTCAGGTTACTATACTCCCTCCCTGCCTAGGGTGGTTAGGCCTCTCCTTCTGTTTCCAAGGCTTCTCCCAGAGGCAGGCCAGGTTTAGCTTCAGTTGGTGTCACCCCTAGTTCTTCAGGAACTGTGCCCAAGAAGCATATGCTTAAAATGGCAGAAGATTTGATTACTTTGATTAGGGTTCTTTGCCCCTCCTGATAAGAGACCTAGGGTGGAGCCTGAGCTAGGGAGTTTTGAGCAGGCTTCGGATGTTTCAGAGTCTTTGGCTGAAGACTTGCAGGAGTACTCTCCTTATTCTGATTCTGATGTGGATGATTCTACTCCTTCTGCTTCTCCTCCTGAGGATTTTTCTTTTCAGAAACTCTTCATTCCATGAGGGAGCATTTTAAGTGGGAAGGTCAGGACTTCTCTGATTCCAGGAAAAGGCTTAGGGAATTTTTGTTTTACCCCAGCATAGGCCTTTGGCTATACCTCCTGCTTTGGATGTAGCGCGAGATGTTTTTACAGCGGCTTCTCTCAATCCTGATTCTTTGCCTCCTGCGCCTGTTAAACCGGATAGGTATTACAGGGTGCCTGAAGCTCATAAGTATCTTTTAAGAGTCCTAGGGCAGACCCAGAAACTGTTAGCCAGGGGCCTAAAGGTGTTAAGGCTTCTGTTGTCAAGAATCCGGTTCCTGCAGATAAAGAGGCCAGGGCCTTGGATAGATGGGGAAAGAAAGTTTATACTTCTTCCACTCTAGCTATGAGGGCTTTGAATTGCCAGTTTCACATGTTGAAATACCAAAACTATCGCCTTTCACAATTGAAGTCTAAGGTTGATGCTCTGGCGGAAGGTATTGATTGTAAAGAGTTGCAAGATTTAGTACATGTTTCTGAACAGGTGGGTAAGCATTCTTTGCAATGTGGTTTTGATGCTGTACAGGCCTCGTCTAGGGTGGCTGCCACTGGGTCAGTTCTTCGCAGGCATGCCTGGCTGAGGGATCAAAATTTATCTGACCATGTTAAAACAAGGATTTTAGATGCTCCTTTACAATCTGATGTGTTGTTTGGTTCTCCTGTTGAGGCAGTTTTAAAGAAAATGGAAGACAAGGCTAAGTCTATGCAGACTGTTAAAGATTTTTTGCAGGTTCAACCTCCAAAGTTTAGTAGAAATTGGCCTACTAAGGGGTGGACGTATCCTTCTTATGACTCCCAGTCTAGGGGTAGATCTAGACGTGGTAGGGGCAGAGCTCAGGGCTCATTCAGGCCTAGAACAGGGAGTTCTCCTGCACAGTCTTCAGGTGAGGGCAGGGGTCAGTCCTTTCGTAAACAGACCCAATGACCTACCTTTTCAGCTGCCAGAGCCTTCTCGTCTGGCAGCACCTTTGGGAGGAAGGTTGGCACTTTTCAAAGAAAATTGGAGTTTAATTACCCAAGACAGATGGGTATTGGATATCATACACCACGGTTACAGGTTTTATTTCCATACCTTGCCTCCTTTCAAAGGCATGCCAGACGTTCCTCCTCAACAAAGAATAGAGGCTCACAAGCAAATTTCTCTGTTACTCCAAATAGGGGCCATACAGCCGGTCCCTATGCCAGAAGTGGGCCTAGGATTTTATTCTCGCCTGTTCCTAGTACCAAAGAAGGGGAACACGTGGAGACCAATTTTGGATTTATCTATCCTCAACACTTATCTGGACATTCCCAAGTTCAAAATGTTGACGTTACAGCAGCTTTTACCTCTGCTGGGCAAAGATCATTGGATGGTAACTTTGGATCTCAAGGAGGCTTACCTTCATGTTCCTATCAGACTAAGTTGCAGGAAGTATCTGCGTTTTCGAGCTGGGACTTCTCACTATCAGTTCTCTGCATTGCCCTTTGGCTTATCTACTGCCCAGAGTGTTCACGAAAGTTCTGGCTCCAGTGATAGCTTTCTTCAGGCTAAAAGGAATTCAGATCTATCCTTATTTGGACGATTGCCTGATTCTGGCTCAAGGAAGGGACGAGCTTCTTCATCATTTGGAATATGTGATAGCAGTGCTAAGATGCCTGGGGTATTCTGTGAACGAAATAAAGTCCAGTCTAGTACCCTCTCAGGACATGTGCTTTCTGGGTGTAAGACTGAATACAGCATCCCAGATGGCCTTTTTGACCCCGGACAAACAAGAGAATCTTTCCCTTTACTTCCATCAACTATCTCATCAGTCCGGGCTGACTGCAAGGACAGTCCTTCAAGCCTTAGGGTTCATGGCATCTTGTATTCTGGTGCTTCCCAATGCCAAACTGCATATGAGGAAGCTACAATGGTATCTCAAGAATGTATGGACACAGCACTGCCAGGATCTGGACACTGTCATTCAAATAATACCTTGCATTCAAAAGGAATTTTGTGGTGGGCTCAGGAATGTCACCTAAACAAGGGACTCTCTGTGACCCGGCCAGAGGCGAGTCAGATTTTAACGACAGATGCCTCAGACAAAGCTTGGGGAGCTCATCTAAATGGAAAGTGGATACAAGACAAGTGGCCTGCCAGACTACAACATCTACATATCAACTTGAAGGAGATGTTAGCAGTCCAGTTTGCATTAATAGCTTTCAAGGATTTACTTCTTCCAGGGCAGGTGTTGATTCTAACAGACAACACAACTGTCATGTGGTACATCAACAAGCAAGGGGAACACATTCTTATCCTCTATGCAGGCAAGCAATGATTTTGTGGGAGACTGCTCTCAGTTTACAGCTCAATCTTCAGGCAAGGTTTCTGCCGGAGCACAGAACTCCTTAGCAGATGTGTTGAGCAGGCAATTATGGATCCCCACGAGTGGAAATTGGATCCTCATGTATTTCAGAAATTGACAGTGTCATGGGGAACTCCAGACATAGATCTGTTCGCTTCTCCACTAAACCACCAGCTGCCAAAGTTTTGCACAAAAGGTTTCATCCCACAGCTTGGAAAGTGGATGCTCTTTCCTTCAGTTGGAGCAATCTTCATGTGTATGCCTTTCCGCCTCTGCCTCTCCTCCCAAAGGTACTACTAAAGGCCGGACAAGACAAGCCAAGGATGATTTTGATAGCTCCAGATTGGCCTCGACAGCATTGGTACCCATTACTGAGAAGCCTGGTACGGAAGCCTCCATGGCCTTTGCCTTCGATTCCACACCTATTGTCTCAGGAGGACAGTCATTTGCTCAATGTCAAGCTTCACTCTCTACACCTAACAGCCTGGCATATTCTGTTTTGAACCATAGTGGGCCTCCACTTCCACAGCAAGTTTTGAATGTTATTTTGGAAGCTAGAAGGCCTAGTACAAGGAAAGTGTACGCAGATAAATGGAAGAGATTTTTATTTTGGAGTGCAGCAAAGGATTTTGATGTTTCTGAGCCTAATTTAAGTGTGGCTCTTCAATATCTTACTGAGTTACTGGACAAAGGTTTGTCCTTCTCTTCTATTAAAGTTCATGCTGCAGCAATTTCGGCTCACTATGATTGTGACCCACCATTGTTTTCTCATCCTTTGTTCAAGCAATTTCTTAGAGGGCAAAGAATATAAGACCCCACGAAGAGCTCCTACTCCTGCTTCGGATCTCAATTTTGTGTTGGAGAAACTCACTCTACAACCTTTTGAGCCTGCAGCTACTACTGAATTAAAGTTTTTATCATGGAAGACTGCTTTTTGTTGGCTATTACCTCTGCAAGAAGGGTTTCTGAGTTGCAGGCCCTTATGGCGGTTGAGCCTTTCTTAATTTTCCATAAGGATAGGGTATCTTTGCGTACTAATCCTTCCTTTATGCCTAAAGTGGTTTCTAGTGTGGCTTTAAACCAAACTATTCATTTGCCTACTTTTTATGCAAATCCCCAAAATAAAGGGGAAAAGATTTTGCACACTTTAGATGTACACAGGCAGTTGCGATATTATTTGGACAGGACTAAAGGGTTCAGGCAGTCTCAGCAGTTATTTGTTTCTTTTGCTTTGAGTTCTCAGGGCAAGCCTGTGTCAAAACAAACTATTTCTAAGTGGATTGGGTTTTGCATTGCTTTCTGTTATTCCCATCATGGCAAGGAGATTCCAGCTGGGATTAGGCCTCATTCCACTAGGGCTACTGCCACTGACAGCTTTTTGAGGGGTGGCAACTAAGGATATTTTGGAGGCAGCTACTTGGAGTTCAGTGCATACTTTCTCTAGGCATTATCACCTACCACTTTACTCTAAATCCAGGGCTGGTTTTGCCACTGCTGTTTTGCAGGGCATTTTGGCAGCTCCTGCTTCCTTATAGTTTGGCCATCCTCCCTTACCTCTGCTTTGGGATTCTACCCAAGTGTAAGGACTGCAGCAATGTGAGATGAAGAACATAGTACAGTTTTGTACCTACCATAAATGTAGATGTTCGAAGATCCACATTGCTGCAGTCCAATTTACTCTCCCTCCTTCCCCTCTGTAGTTAGAGGCGGTTGTGTGGGTTGGGTTGTCAATATGAGGTATATTGTATATATTGTATATATTGTACATATTTTTAGTGCTAGGATGGTTGGTTGTTTGTTTGCTGTCTTTTGGTTTTGACCTTTATTTTTAGGGTCTTCTGACATCTGGGGCAAGAAAAGACTGAGGATATGACGTCGGTCATGCGCATTTGTACCCTGACGTCCTGATGTCAGTCAAATGCGCCTTGAACGACGTCAGCCTTATACTTTGATATTCGGGCCGACCGAGGACAGCGGACTACCCAAGTGTAAGGACTGCAGCAATGTGGATCTTCGAACATCTACATTTATGGTAGGTACAAAACTGTACTTTTCTTGTCATTTATAATATTAGTAACAAAGTTGTCAGACAAGATGTTAAAGTATGTAAAGACAACTAGCTATTTCCGACTGTGGTTAGTAGTGGCGGTAGTATAGTTGGGTTAAGAGTCTAGGTGGGGGGTTAAGGGTGGGGGTGTTAGACTGGGATAGAACAAGGACAAAGCCAGTGCAAATTTAAGTGGAATTTGAGTGCAGTCTTGAAAAGGCTGCTGGAAGGTAGAGTAGTTATAGAGGGTGGAAGATTGTTTCAAAGTTTAGATATGGAACATGAAAATATGGCTTCTCTTGCTGAGTTTTTGGGTTTTATAACAGTGAATTGATTTTTGTTGCTTGATTTTAGGGGCCTAGTGGGGTGATAGGGTTGGAGAAGGGTTTGAAGGGAAGGGATATTAAGGGGGTGGTTAATAAGTTTATGAGCAAGGGTAAGTTGATTGAAGTGAAGGAGTTGTCGGAGTTCTAGCTAGTTTAATTCTTTAAGGGAGATACAATGTTGGCTGCAGTAGGAGGTTCCAGTAGCAAATTTAGCAATTTTGTTGTAACAAGCATCCAGCTTGTGTAGGTCTGTTTGTCTAGTAAGTATTGGGGATGCATAGATTAGGGTGGAGATTAGCTGGGAATTTGCTATGGAGATTCTAGCTGCCTGGGTTAGGAATTGGCAGCTTTGATATAATGCACCAAGTTTCTTGTGAACTTTTTTTATTGTGAGAGATATGTGGGTGTCAGATCTAAGTTTGTTGTCTATTTTCACACCAAGTAATTTTGTGTGTTCTGATGGAGAGATGATGATATTGTCTTTGGCAAGAATGTTGAAGTGGGGGGTGTTTTGGGTGGCTTTGGAAGGTTGGAACAGGAGAAGTTTTGTCTTACTTGGGTTGAGTAGGAGCCGAGCATTGGATAGACAGATTTCTACAGAAGATAATGATTCCTGTATGATTTGGTGTAGTTCTGGTATTGTGGGGGCAGACCAGATGAGAATTGAGTCATCTGCATACTGTATAAGAGATGCTTGTGTGGTGGCAGTATGTAGGTTGTTAGTGAAAAGCGAGAATACCAGAGGGCCAAGGATAGACCCTTGGGGAACTCCAAAAGTAACAGGGAGATGAGGTGATGTGTTATCGTCCCAGATTACTGATTGCTGTTGTCCATGTAGATAGCTGTTGAACCAGTTGCTGGCTGATTGTGAGAAGGAGAGGTTGGCGAGAGCAGAGAGTAGTAGCTCATGAGATACCATGTCAAAGGCCTTTGAGAGATCTAGAAATACGGCAGTAGAGAAGAGGCCATTGTTTTTGTGATGAAGTATAGTATTGGTGAAGGAGAGCAGAGTGGAGGTAGTGCTGTGATATGGCCTGAAACCATGTTGGGTTTTGGAGAGGAGATTATTAGCCAGGAGGTAGTTGGAGACCTGGGTGTTAATACATTTTTCAAGTATCTTGGAGAGAGGGGAGAGGATAGCAATGGGGCCGTAATTGGAGAGGTCAGAGGAGGGGGTACCTTTGTGGAGGGGAATGATGTGGGATATTTTCCATATCCAGGGAACATAACCTTCTGTTATAGAATGGTTGATTAGAATTGAAATTGGGTAGACTAGTGTATCAGATGCAGTTTTCAAGTATTCAAGAGGGGAGGTTGTCAGCTGCGAGTTTGGTGGGTTTAAGTTTTGACAAACATCTTTTTATGTTGGAGGTAGGTACTGAGGTGAAGAAGAAAAGAGGAGTGGGGGTATAGTGTTAGGAGTTGGGGGTCTGTTGTAGGGAAGTGTTGTTTGTTTAGAGATGTTATAGTTTCAGTGAAGTGTTTGTTGAAGAATTCATCTATACTGCTGGAGGAGGAAGAAATGGACAGCTGGGGGGTATCAACCTTCCCTGGGTGGAGGATATTGTTAATAGTGGACCAGATTTGCTTAGGGTTGTGGTTGGTAGAGTTTAGGTTGGATTTATAGTAGAGGGATTTGTCTAATTTTATAGGCTTTTTGGCTTTATTGCACAGTTCAAGGAATGATTGCCTATCTGAGTTATTTTTTGTTAGTCTCCAGTGCTCCCAGGCCTTATCTCTGGATTTCATTAGGGTTCCGGTGGTCTTTTGTAACCATGGGGCACACCTGGATCTGACTTTGGCATTTCTTACAGGAGCATGGGTGTTTAGGATGGAGAGGAAGGTACTGTTGAAGAAGTAGACAGCCTCATCTAGGTTGAGGTATTTTAGTGGTGACCAGTTAATTTTTTGCAGGGAGTAGATGAAGGAGTTGGGGTTGAAGTTGGACTTGTTCTGTATTTGCCTGTGGATAATGGGCTACATACTGTTTGTGTGGTGCCGAATTAAGAAAGTGGGGGAGTGGTCACTAAGACTGTCAGGTAAGCAGCCTGCTAGGTAAGAGGGAGGGGCTTTGTTGACTAGGATCCAGTCAAGTAAGGTATGATTGTTAGGGTTTTTGTTGATTAGGGTATGGGATTGAATGAGTTGAGTGAACCCAAGGAGATTAAGGTGAATGGCTGGGAGACTGTTATTACAGGATAGCCAGTTGATGTTAAAGTCACTGAAAATAATGGTTTCCTGGGGTAGAGATAGACTAGCCCAGCTCAGGAGATTTTCTAGGTGTGTGATATTTTGCCCTGGTGGGAAATAGAATCCTATGATATTGATTGTTTTGTTTGGGTTTAGTCTGAGATTGGCATAAAGGATTTCTTCATTGTTGTGGTGAGGGGCAGATGAGTTCAGGAGTTGAATATTGAAGTGGTGTTCAAATATCAATGCTACACCTCCTCCTTTTTGGACAATCTGTCTATGCAAAAGATGTTGTTTTCAGGTGGAAGTATTTCCTCACTTTTGATGTGAGGCTTGAGCCAGGTTTCAGTTAGGAAGAGAATATCTGGGGAATATATGCTTATGCTGGCATGTAGTTCTTGGATTTTATTGCATATGTTTCTGATGTTTAGGGACATTATAAGTAGGTCTGTTGTTTTCTTGTTGGCTAGGAGTTGAGTTGTGGGGGGGTTGCTTGGACTAGGGCTTGTGGTTGGGTTGGATATGGGAGGACCAAGGTTTGGATGGATGTCTCCAGTGAGGACTAGTTTATAGAGGGTGTTTAGGATATGTTTTATATACATAGTAAATTGCTTATGGTATCTTAGGAATATTTTATTTTTGAGTGTTTTAGTTGTTTGGTAATGGAGTGTGTGTATTGGGAGGATGGTATTGGTGGCATGGGTTGTGTAGTTATAGTGTAAATGTTCGAGTGAGGGTGTTGAGAGAGTACAGTGGAAGTTGTTGGGCATGTGACTGTGGAGCCTTGGTAGGATGTAATGTGAGCTAGAACTATGCAGGTTAGGATTGCTATTATATTAGGTAGTAGCATGATTGTGTTGGATGTAGGGGAGGGGATGAGTAGTGGTATATCCTAATTGCTGGCAATTAGGGGTGGGGTTAAGGCTAAGAATAAATGTAGAGGTACTGGGGGTGGGTGGGAATAGGGTGCAGGGAGGGGAGCAAAATGAGCGTAGTGAACGCAGAGGGCTAGAACCACCCCCCCCCCCCCAGGCTAAAGATTGAAGGATAATTGTCTAAATAGCCAAATTGTTAGGAGTTATTAGAATCTAGTATGGAAAAACAATCTATTGACCTGATTTCAGCGGTGTCCTTTCTGGGTAGATACCTAGTTTGAAGCAGACAAAAAGTGGCAGTTTAAGTAGCTTTTTGCCTCTATTTTACAAGTGGCCAATTCCAGTGTATCTACTGGGTTAACTTTTTTTGCCTAGAGCTTTATCTTGGTTTACTGATAACTAAAAAGAAAAAAGTTAACTGGGGAATGTATTTACAGCAGATGGGGTGGGATGCAGCTTCCGTCCCTAGCCGTGTGGATACAGCCAGTTATTTCTGCTTTAGACCAGGTACTTTCTACAGTAGCAGGCTAAAAGGGAAACATAGCTACACACCTACAGTAACCTATCTTCTCTCCAAAGCCCTTGAGTCCTTGTGGCTGGTTTCTCCACAGCAGATGTGGCCAATGGCCAAGGATTCAGCAAGTGGGGGACTGAGAGAGAACCCATTCGCAGGGACAGTGGTCACTAAATGAAAAGATGGAGACAAAAACAATTATAACGTTAAGGTCTCAGAAAGGGGAATGAGAGAGAAGTGCTGTAAAAAGTAACTGAAATAATAAATTATCACCCCGGCAGGAACGGTATTGGGTTTAAGAGTAGCAGCACGTTACACTATTTACACCGGTACAAAGTGTTTAGTAAAAAAGGCTCAGGCAACTGTTATGCATTCGCATATGAAGCCCTTGACATAAGCAAAACACCTTACTTGATGATATATACCAGATAGTTTAGGTAGCCCATGAATTTAAAGAGACAGTTCTATCACAGATATAGCAGTAGTAAACTATCAACAATTGTATACAACAGTACTTAAATATCGCAACACAGACATTTACATATCTACATTGCTATAATATTTCTCATGGCACAGCAGTTAATACAACTATGGATCGCTCTGACTTGGTAGCAAAATAGGACTTTAGCTGTAATATGGTGTTTTGTATTTAACTTATTGCTTTCCTTCAAACTGAATCACAGAACACACAATCACACTGCTTAGCATCTATTTTAACTAAAATGTATTTACTAAACAAAAGTGATGAGGAATAGCAACCCAGTTTGATACTGTAGCATCTGTAGGTGCTAGCAGCACTAGTCACCAAGTCAGACTGGAAAATGATACATTGTAGCACTTTGTCTACAACTTTTATAAATAGGAAACCAGTTCTGCAACAGTAGCCATGCTGAGAGTAACAATGCAATAGAACAACTGAGTTTGTAGAGACCTTAGCTGCAATGTAAAAAATTAAGCTCAAACACTTACAATCAGATACACCATGAGCTGAAGGGAATTGGCAGTGCTGACAGTAAGCCAAGATGGCTCCAGAGGTTTAGGAAAACTTTGCTGAGACAATATTGGAGGAGGGAGTTGGGAGTGGTTACAGGTAATGTGAAGTAGTTAGTTCTTGTAGAAAATCCCACTCAGAAGAAATTGAGTAGCAAATGCTGCAAACAACAATCTATAGACCTGAGTTCATAGAACCACCCCCCCCCCCCCCTGGGCTAAAGATTGCAGGGTAAGTGTATAAATAGCCAAATTATTAGGAGTTATTAGAATCTAGTAGGGAAAAACAATCTATAAACCTGATTTCAGCTGTGTCCTTTCTGGGTAGATACCTACTTTGAAGCAGACAAAAAGTGGCAGTTTAAGTACCATCAGTCTATTGACAAGGGAATGATCTCAACACACCACATAGGAGCCTTTAGGCCATTACATCCAGCAGCCTAAGAATTGTTAGAGTAAGTATTTCAAAGTAGTGCCTTTACTCCGCCTTTATTCTGTATTCCCATAGTGCGGCAGATGTAAGCTCATTTGCATGACAGTAACCAGACTACTTTGGCTGAAATGAAAATCTTCAGATTTTCCATAAGTCAGTAAATGACATTCACCACCACTCAGCATAGGTGCAAAATGCCAAACTCCATGCATATGCTGAGGACAAAAAGTAAAGGTTTTTAATAGGCCATTTTGGGCCATTTGTGTTGTATGTGAGTCTATTTTTTGACCAGATTAAATGTGTGAAAAAGTGGTTGATAGGACAGTGGTGACAATGGGAACAGCAAGCAGAGGGATAGATACAGGAGGAAGAATACAAGAATTCAAAGGAGAGTGATGGGACAGCACCATAAGTATCCACATTTTCACAACATAAATGCACTGTTGTACACAGAGTTTTATGACTTTGGAGAGTCACCACACCAGGGATAGGTGACAACAACAGAATAATTTTGTATAGCAAACTGGGCCACATCAACTGTGTCAAGATGTTAAATAGATGAAGTGGATAGCTATGTATGCGGCTTAATTTTTTGTAGGACAGGTGTCCATTTTTTGTTTTTTTGGAGAGGTGGGAATTTTGGAGAAAGTGTTTAGGTACGAGAGGGTTGGGAAGGTTGGGCAGGTTAGGTAGCAGATGCAGACATATAGGACATACAATACAGACAGGGATGGTGATGGACACAAAAGGTTGGGGACATCATGATCGGAGGTAGATTGGGGACCTCAGAGGCACATCCACATCCAGCTTTTGAACAATGAAAACAGTGAGAATCTAATCCTCATCTGCAGAACTGTCATCACTGTCTGCTTTGTCAGTTGCTTGGGTCAGTGCCAGATGTGGTTACATTTTGGCAATACAACACAGGATCTTTTCAACCTGCCAATTTGCACACCAAGCCCCAGGGGTGGCTCATGCTATCGGACTGCAGGACTGCAGCCCTCCCACCTAGAAACAAAAGAAATAAAAATAAATTGTGAAACATAAAATTAAAAAAAAAAAAATTACGAGTACTGGAACTTCGGTGCAAGCGCAGACACACTCAGGCTGCCCCGCAGATGCCCAGGAATTTGTGCAAACTCTGACTGCCTGAGTCAGCAGTCCAGAGACAGGGAAGATGTTTTCTGCCCCACAGAAGCCCAGGAATCTGTGCGGTAGATGACGGCACAGAACAGAGGAGCTCCGGACTGCTTGATCCGCAGACAGGACCAATCAAAGCTCTCGCAAGGAGTGCAGGACCAATCAGGAGAGATGTAAGTTGAGTTTGAAGCATTGAAGTTGAGCTGGACCTTGTGTGTGGCTTGCAGGGAAGTGTTGAAGTCAGTCGAGCGCGTTCCGGACAATGGAGTTTTGAAGCAGGAGAGAGGTAAGGTTTGCTGAAGTCGGTCGAGTTCCGGACAATGGAGTTTTGAAGCAGTAGAGAGGTAAGGTTTGCTGAAGTCGGTGGAGTTCCTGACAGTGGAGCTTTGCTGCTTCAATCAGGAGAGAGGTAAGGGTGTGTGTGTGTGTGTGTGTGTGTGTGTGTGTGTGTGTGTGTGTGTGTGTGTGTGTGTGTGTGTGTATATCTATGGTTTGCGGCATGAGGCTTTTTAGTTATCAAGTTCATTCTTTGTGATAAAACTCTTTTGCTGTATTGAAGTTAGAAAAATCCATAAAGACAGCATTACTCTGCCCTCATTGCCTCTTTCAGGTAAAGTTATGCCATCAGATCTTTTTTCATTCGGTCATTTTAATTTTGAAGAACTCGAAGTAAATTTTTCAGTGTCGCATATCTTTGTTTTATACTATATGCTGAATTCTGTTAGTTTTGGGTGGGAAAGTTGCCAATGCATATTTTAAAAACATATGCTTCAATATAATTGCACCTGCATCCTAAAGCAAAGTTTCTTTACTCAAATATTAGTTATGTGATTATATGACTTTATTTTGTTTGTTTCTTGGTTGAAAATCCCATGCAGAGCCTGAAAATGGTCCAGATGGATCAGTGGACTGTCCTGGTCGACAAATTATATTATTCTTATGGTTGTTTAAGAATGGGAAACACAGAATGTGATATATAGTTTTTTCTTGTCTTGCAAGTTGCCGTTTACATTATTTTATCTTTGTTTACCGTGTTAGTCGGCAGGTCTTCCTATACTTTTCAATAATGATCTGGCTGGGCCAAAAGGATTAAATAACATCAGCTGTGGTGCAATTGGTTATTATTCAGGCAACTTCCAGAGAAAAGTTCATGAAGTAGAAAAACATGACAGATGCATATTTTTAGGCAGATGAAAATGCATACAATTTAAAATTAGCTTCTCTATACCTGAAATTGCAAGTGGGAGAAAAATCATGTTACCACGTTTAATTCCCCAATACTGAACTTGCCAGTCATTATTTTTCAAATGAAATGACTGCTGCTGTAGTCCTTATGTGTGATTTGTTAGTGATTTTCCTTGTTTTGTGAGAATTTCCCCTTTTTCATGTTTGTTTTATGTGACCAT
Organism: Protopterus annectens; assembly: GCF_019279795.1. NCBI lineage: Eukaryota > Metazoa > Chordata > Ceratodontiformes > Protopteridae > Protopterus > Protopterus annectens. Next base: position 612,983,581 of record NC_056730.1, on the reverse strand, counting down.
GGATACGTTTGGGGTATATGTAAGGTTGTCCTTCACAAAAGCACTTACTTTTAATTTTTTATTGGGTTGATTCTTTTGATGAGTTGAACATGGTGAATGGGTTATTTGTTAAGCTGTAATGCAATGATTTTTAGGTGAAGCTTATAATTTACAGTTTAGACTAAGCATTCAGAAGTATATGTCATCTGCACAATAAGTGAGTATGAGTGCATGATGTGAATTAGTGAGAGAACTGAACGGGTGAGTGTGCAAAGTGATTGAGGGAGCCAGTGGGGAGAATGAGTGAGTAAATGAAGTGAAGGAGGGAGCAAATGAGTGCGTGAGTGAAGAGAAGTGACTTTGAAAGAGTTATGGGCAAGCTTTTTTTTTCTGTTGACGAGCATTATTGAGTTAACAACAGATCTGAAATTTTGAAATATTGTTTTATGGCACATATCCTTCCAGAAATATATGATGCATTTAAAGGAAATAATGTGAAAAGCTGTCTAACATCATCTGACGAAAGATACCTAAAAACAATATATACTTACCACTGATTAAATGGGTTTGAAAAGAAATGTCAAACAGATTAATTGCTATCTTTAAGTTACCAAAGTAGTGGACACAGAACATAGGAGGATATGAGTATGTGTACTACTACTTAGGTTTTTAACAATAGTTTCTGACAAAGTCTCACATTAGCGTGATCAAGAAGGGAGTCATAATGCAATTTTTCTGTACAAACAGGAGGCTCTACCATACTGTGAAACTCTCTATAATTTCTATTCTTTGTTTTGTACCTTTTACAGTATTAATGTTAATTATTATTTTTTTAATGATGGCATTACAAAAATGGGCCCATGAGGTCCAGTCCTGATTACCAAATTTAAATAAGTGAGTGTCATGTGAATGGAAAAATACTTAAGTCAATATGCTAATAAATTAGACAAGTTGGAACTTGATCCCAATATAGTATTATAAACTAAAGCAGCTGCCTAAATTGCAGGATAGAGGTGGTTGATATGAAAGATGCAATGTAAGAGATGTCAAGACACCCGATCATTAGAAGAATGTGTAAGTACCTGCTCATCGTCTCATACAAAATGTAAGATAATGTGCTTGTATCTCACAACCCTAAAGTAAGACGCTATTCTGGGATAACCTAGTAAGAACAACAATATATATGGACTAGCTGCATTTGTTATGTCTCTTGATTTAATAGTTTTCAGTCAGCACATAAAGCCATTAAGAAAAGAATGAGAATTGTAGAATGTATACATGTGAGTATCACAGTCAGAAATTATTGTAGTTGCATGATATGATGGCCTTTAAGTAATCAGAAATATTTTGGGAATGTAAAAAGTAATGAGACAGAGATAAACAGATTTAACAGGATGTAGCAAGAAATATAGTTCATTATGAAGGAATTATGGTATAACAAGTGGTTATTTCATTTCTTTTTTTTTAATAGTAGACTGTGTACATTAGTGCTTTGTTATCAATATATGAGAAGGGAGTAAACTGAGAAGATGAAACTGTATTTAAATCAGGATTACGAGAGAGTAAAAATAGATAAAGGAAGCTTGTTTATAGAATAAGGAGCTGTGATGGATGGGGGAAGGGAGCTGTATAAATGTGGATGCAAAAGTGGTGTTGAGAATCCACAAGCTTGTATTGCAAAAGTCTTTTGTGTTTATTTGTCTATTTTTTTCTGTTTGCATTCAGATGCATGTGCTTTAATGTTAGAGAAAAATAAAATTGTGCCATCTTCTGAAGAAAGTGAATGTTGCAATTTAGAATGCACTTCTTGCTCATGTCATAAGAATAAGGTATACTCAGTACTGGGTTAATGAGCCAAAAGCTATCTAGAAATGCTGTGAGTTGCCTCTAAAGTAAAGTAGATATATAGTATCTTATGAGAGCCAGGGATAGGTATTATCACATACTCTTATAATAGTCATAAACTGTGCTCTAGTAGTTAGCATTGGGTTTTTCCTTTGCTTAGATGTAAACCAGAGAGCTTATTTTATTTTCTTATATGCAGTTGATTACAGAAAGTTTACTTGACTTAAGAATGTGTCTATCCAGTCATATCACAGCCATATTGTATTTTACCACATGCCTTTTATAGGTTTTTGATGCATATTGCAACCATTAATTCATACATAAAGAAGCAGTTTACTCACTCATTTTCCTTATATTGTGAATGTTTTTTTTTTTAACAGGTGTTCTAGGTAGGTATATAAAACATAATTCTTTATGATGTCAAAGCTTAATAATACACTGGTGGATAAAAAGATGCAGCTTAAAGGTGAATGGCAGGTGCCATTCATTAGAGGTACATGTTTACAATTAAATATTAATTTTCTAACCAAAGAGCATCCAAAGAGTTAAAGCAGAATACTAGTTGTTGGTATTCAAGGTATAACTGGGAAAGCACAAGTAACAATTGCCACCTCTGCTATCCATGATGGCAGCTATTTGTTGACTGCATACCCAAACAGGTTCTGGACAGATTATCCTCTCCCTGTGAACTTATAAAATATAGACTCCATTCTCAGTCCTGTTATATTTATTTATTTTCATTTGTTAACTAGGATAATCGGATGAAGCATAACCCATTTTCAGTGAAGCAAAGGCAGAAAAGCTCCGATAAAATATGTTTGTGTGTGTGTGTGTGTGTGTGTGTGGGTGTGTGTGTGTGTGTGTGTGTGTGTATACAGATTTTTGCATCACATTTTTGGTCCATTTTTCATAAAACTGTGTTTTTCTGGCAAAGTAGTGGCAAATCAGTAAAGACTGAAGTTAGAAAATAATGACAGGCATTTGAGTTTCAGATTTCATACCCTTCAGAAAATTCATACTAATGCAATACCTACTATTTTATTAACTTTCTAAGTTTGTAAGAGCAGTATTTAAAAAGTGTCCTTAGTTTTTGGCCTTTGTCCCACTTTGATTTATGGCTTTGTCCAGATTTCCTGCTCTGAGGTTGAGTGTTTGACAAATGTGTCAGGGCCATCACCGTCAGCCAGAGACATTTCAAATTGTGACATACTTGTTGTACCCCACTCCCCCATGTAGTGACTCTGGAGGTATGTCTTCAAGCCGACCTGTATATACATGTAACAATGTACTATGTAGAGTATTCAGCATGTGCCATAGTGACTGAGCATTTATTTCATGTAAATTGGTAAGCATGGCCAGCATTGATCCTACTGCACCATAGATCCGCCCCTTTCTGGTTGGCCACACCCCTTGTCATTAGCCCCACCCATTCAGCTGTCTTCTGCAGCCCCCCTTTGATTTGAAGTCACCAGCCACCACTGCCAAGCCCCCTCTCCATAATCCCTACCACCAACCCTGTCAGCTCCTGACGGTTGACAAAACTGCCATCTCCACTGCTACTTCTCCCAGACAGTACACTACACCAGCAGCTGTGGCACAGCTAGCTGACACAGGTGGACTAGTTAGGGCAGGAGTTGTGTAGGCAAGGTTGACAGGTTGTGACCCAGATGTGTTATGCTGCCTGTGGTGGTGCCACTGAGGAGAGAATTAGATCAATGGTATGTCACATTAACTTATTATTTCAGTGCATAAACCAGCATGAGAAATACATAGGTATGCCTTAGCCATATCTGGATATGATGGGAAAGCATTAATGTGTCATAAAATCAATCAAACACAATGGTATGATATGACTGACAGAATCATGTATTTCACTGTGCCATATCAGATATCTGCTTTCAAAGTTAATGCTTGCATTTGCCAAAATGTGACAGTTAATGTCATGTGGTATTGCAATTAATATCTTCTAAAATAATACCCTGAAAAAAATTTACTGTGTGTTTCTGGGTACTGAACCCACACACAATTAAGATGATGTACTCATTGTCTAATACAGTCTCAAAGAACTATTGGAACAGGCATGTATACGTGATATAATAATTAAGGTACTCCTGCTTAAGATGATATAGAATGATGGACTGAAAATATTTCTCTGCCTTGCATTCAGACCTAAAACATCCTTACCCCATGCTTCTCTGAGATGTGTTGGTCTCTCGTGAAGCACCTCATGGTTTTCAACTATCTCTGCTGCAGCTGTACAATAGAGAAAAGAAAAAAAAATAGATATTTGAAACATGATCAATAACTGAGCTAGCTGGTTAATTAATGTCATATCATAGACAGGTAATGGATCAGTATGCCAACAACTGTGGGGTATTTACATTCATAAATTCATCCTCTCTTCAGCTCAGGAGATCCAGTTTAAGCCTCTTCATATCACTGTAGTGGTGACAACATTGCTCCCTAGTGCATGGGATACCAGTTGCGCTGGAGACAGCCTTGACCAAGCTATTCCAAGCCTCAGCATTACACTGAGAACCCAGTATATTCCCCCTACTGCAGCCTCTGGCTGAATTGCTTCACAAGTAGTGCTGCAAAAATCCTGGACACCTTGACATCTCACCTTTGTGTTCTAAATAGAACACCATACCTACAATCACCAGCTATGTCTGCAGTAGTCAAGGTAGAAATATAGGACTGAATTTATACCCATTTCAGACTTTGCATGTAAGAGCTTGTGAGCAAAAATGTACAGCCTTGTCAATTACATTTGTGCAACTTGAAGCACAGTAGTAACTTGCCAAACACCCTGGCACTTATTACATCCAAAAACAAAGAAGGTGTGAAATATGGTGGTGAGGTTTGGCCGTATGTGATGGTTAAACTACTGATGAATGTTCCAGTGTTAAATAATGACATGCTTTATGGTGCTTGGTATAATCACGGTTCATTGGAGGAAACAAAAAGGCAAGTCTTATGACATCTTAGGCCGTTTGGAGTTACACACTTGTAAGACTGGGTAGTACCACCTGCAGATTGAATCCTTGTGAAAAAAAGGATAAAAATGTTAAACTTTACTTATTAATAGCCAGCGCCACAGGAGAACTTACTTTTGAACATCATAATTATAGGTATACTGATTTAAGACTGAATGAAAAAATACTAAACAGATGGCTGTATGTCTGTGACTTTACTTACTCATAGGGTGGTATTTCTATGTAAGAAGCACTATATGAGTCTTTAAATATTTCAAATGCATGCAGTTGTATAACCTGGGTAATACATGGTGGGTTAGGATCTATACATACTTCACAAGACACACTGTTATAAACACATGAAGTGATAACATAAGAATTTTAACAAAAATATGATAAATATGATACCTATGTCTGTGCATTCTAATGTTAATATCCTCATTTCCATGTTTAACATACTCTACACATGTCATATTGTTTTTCTACAGCAAGCAGAAATAGATTTCTAGCAATAAACATAATTTTTCTAGTCATGTACATTTACTGTGGCATTCCTAATCAAAATGTTGTGAAAAATGGCTTTCTTACCCCCTCTGAAAAACTATCTGTCAACTGGATTTGAAAACCTGCATCACCAGCTTTCATTCTTTAAGATCACTACACTTACACCTTTTACCACAGGGAAAGTTACCTGGGAGTTGAAATTTATTCACTGAGTACTATCCAGAGTGCTGAAAACTGTGCACCAGCTCCAGGCTTGTTTACACTGCAGAATGAGGCCAAAATTAAAATGTTCACCTTTTTCCATAGAGGTGAACCATGTTTACTCACTGCAGAGTGGAGTGCAAATGCAAAAGACATTAAAAAAAAGCAAAAAAGAAGCTGAGAAGAAAATTAATCCAATCAATGGTTATACCTAGCAATGACCAAAGCAAAAATGCATTGCAGTGATACACTCATCCTTCTCACATCTTTTTGCAACATCAGAACTTTAGTTTCTTGCATGCATTATCAGAATTATAGTCAATGCCAAATAATGTGAAAGTGGACTGACAAAATCCCACATGTTGTTAGCAATAATGGGTATAGTTCAGTTTTAAACAACACAGTCCTCCAACAAAATGTATGTAAATATGTATTCTGACTTCCCTCTGTAAAAGTATCGGTTAAGTGGATTCAAAGCCTACATCACCTGTCTTGTTTCTCTAAAATCCCTTCACTTACACCTTGTGCCACAGAGAAATTTGCCTGCCAGGGGCATTTTCTTCATTGATTACTATCCAGAGTGTCTACAGGCATGCAACAGTGTCATGCTTGTTTGCCCTACAGACGGCATCCCAAATTAAAATGTTCACTTTTTTCCTTAGGAAGTGAACTGTAGTTCACTGCATGGACCACTGCCAGTGCAGAGTGCACAATGCCAAATGGTGTGCAAATGATGAGGGAAAAGAAAAAAAAATATTTTTTTTACTTAAATAAAAGAAATGTCATGAAGCAAGTAATTAAAATGGACAGTTCTGATATATCCTCAGATATGTTATCTTTCAACATGAACATACACTCCTTAAACATTACTATCGCCCTCTCTGGATTATAAAACCAGCCCACCAGGGCATTCCCAATACACACTTGAGATTCTTATCAGTATGTGCCATATATACATACTTATACTGTGAAGAAAAAAATGAGGTTACATATACTGAAGATATGATATAATATCAATTGACATTAAATATGCAACAGAACCAAATTCTGAACTTTGTCCCTTGTAATTAACAGTTAGATATGTGGATGGCTGTGATACTGGCAACAGGACAGCTTATGTTTCCTCACACAATAAAAACTAAAAAACATTGCAACACTACAGCTATTTTCTTCTCTTTATTCTGTGAACATCATTCTCTTATATATTTCTCTCTAGCAAGACTGCTGTATGACTTGCCTTGCAGTTGATATAAGTTTCAGTGAGTAATGTACTTTCTTAGAAGTGTAGCCACTGTACGCAGAGGCACAAACTGTCATCATAAACAGTTCATATAAATGTTAGGAATATTGCTCTCATAAGTCAGTCAATGTACTCACAAACTTTCTTGTAAATCCCTTCTCCCTGGCACAACCTCAGTAAGTGTAGATCAAAGAGGACTGACTGTGAAAACCTGATTGTTAATGCAGTCAGTTTAATCATTCACACTTGCAAGCACTTAGCAGGTAACACTTCTCAGTGCTCACCCTTGTAGAGGTAAGGCATGTGTATGCAATCATGTAGGACCTTACACCATATTTACATTCCCTGCACTTAGTGCAGATTTTGGAATTCATGAATGCTACTGAGTTCACACTTCATTTACATACTCACAGTGCTGAGAAGGCTGAATCTACAGTATATAATGGTAATTATGTAGGTAAAGAACTTGTAGAGGAGACCGTTTTTATCCAGAAAGCATGATACTGCTACGTATACTGAAAACTTGTTCCTACTTTCAAAACTGACTTCCTGGAAAGGTAGGTTGCTGTTATGTACTAACTGATGTATTTTAACCTTAATTATGATTGATTTTCATAATACAAGACTTGCTTTACTGTCTGTATTATTCCCAGTAGCTGTTGGAGTAGGTATATATGTCAGTTATTTCCTGAACCTAGATCATTTTTCCAAATAATGCTGACATTGTAGTGGGAATTTCAATGTGGGATGCTGACCATCTAATGTAGAAGATTGTTGTATTAGATATTAGGGTGATTGGTTTTTGCATTATTATCACAGACAATTATTTTAATCTTCTGATGTCTACCTGGCTGCCCTCCATAGAAGTGGATATTACACTAAAAGCCATTAACTATTTTTCCATGACTGGTTTACATATTTTTTGTTAAGGCTGCAACGTACTACAGAGTTACAGAAATGTTTGTCCTGCTATGAATTTATTATCAAGATCTTTCTTTTTTTTGCTGGTGAGAGTGGGGGGGGGGGTCTGTATTAAGTTGTGTGTATGCATATGGAACTGCCCTTTTTCATGCATTTTGTATATGATGGACAGATATACCCAAAGATTTTTGGAGGGGTTAGCAATCAATTTTATTTTACTTATGTACTTTTTCATTCCTGTTATGTTTCCTCTCATACATGTCTATCAAGAGATCTACACCCTGTAAAGCACCACACACTAATGCTGAGAATGATGTGATCATTCAAACAGTATTTTTTCATGGGTCAATTCTCTTAGAGAGTGGCAGGAGTGACAAGTCCTTCATGGCCATATCTGGGAGGAGTAGGTGGTCAATGATGTGAATACAGTCGGAGGCCATGGATATACATGTTAAAAATAAGACATAACACCAGTGATGATCATAGTGGCCAGATGGTGGGCAAATGCGATTGTTCATTACATATGGCTACAGGAAGTGGTTCTGCTACCAAGCCAGCACTGATTAAAACAGAGGAGTTCCTGTCTACTGTCAGATATCCAGACAGCTCATCACAGGGTTCATACAGAATCCCTCTTGTTAGAGTTGATGTGGAAGACAACTGAAGTGTGTCTACTGCAGAACTTCCAGATATGCAATATAATTACATAATTGTCATTGTCTGTCTGTGTGTGTATATATATATATATATATATATATATATATATATATATATATATATATATATTATATACATTATATTTATATTCAACCAACAAGTGTCCACAGGAGACGAAAATCGGAAGGGGAGAAACGGCCAACAGCAACAACAAAAAAACATCAACAGAAAGAAAAGGTAACCCTTTTGGGAGCTGGAAACATAGCACAAGGAGACCAAAGTGCAGCAGGTACTATTTATCTGAACTTCTTAACCAGTATTAACATTTACCCACCAGTTAGTCCATTTATGTGGTCTATGGATGTTCCGTCATTGAGTTCCGTTTCTTCTTCTGCTTTTGATGGTACTGCAATTGTGCTTGATGCTGCGGGTTGTAGCAGCAGTGACGGATTTTATAACACTGAGCCTTCCATTGACACCTTGGTCATTAGCGATGACCCTAAGCATGAACCGTTAAACTTTAGGGACTCTGAGTTTATCGTACATGTGCATAGTGACTCTAATGATGCTTTAAATGTTCCAAATGTTTTAACTGCTTTTAACAATGTTGTTTCACCCCTGTTTTATGATCTGGTCAATGTGACAGCATCAGTAATTGGGGGGGAAGGAGGTTTTAATAGAGGGTTTGAATAGTTGCTGTAATGTTTCTACATTGAACAGCTATATTGCGGAGCTTCCTGGGCTCCCTTTATTTTGTGATAAAGAGAAGTCAAACGGACTTGACATTGTAGGCATGAACAATGTAAACAGTATGAACTTTGTTTCTACACAGGTTAGTGCATACAAGAGTTCTATGTCTGTTGTCCCATTAGATTCAGTACAAATTGCTGTTCAGCTAATTTAGAGTGTGTAATTGGTAGTGACCCACTCTTCAGTAAGGAAGCATTATCTGTTAGTTTGTCCATCAGGGATGATTTAGAGAATTAACATTCAGGTTTGAGTGACTTTGATTCACTTGTTTTGGCACATGGTGATTTTAGTGAGGGTACTAATGACTTTAATGTTGCACCGACAGTGTTTGCTGAAGGCTTGGAAAATATGAAAGTAACAGTAAAGAGGGGGAAGGGGGATTCAAATGGAACATCGAATAGTTTCTGTGTGGAGTCCCCTGAGCCTCATTTGATTAATAATAAAGAGGAGTTAGAACCATGTGATATGGTGGACAGCATTCCAAGTACTTTTGTACCGGATAGTGTAGATCTAACAGTGAATGCTCTCTCGTCTTAACCTTTGCATCATAAAAGAGCAGACATTTTTGATCCTGTTAATTCACTAATGAGTAACCTGTCAGGAGATGAAAAGGATGCTATAGAGTATATGACTTCGGAGGAATCACCAACATTGTTTATTCAAGACAAGAATATTGGTATAGACACCTCTCTAGAAGTCATTTTAGAAGAGAATGAGCAACCATTGCCCCCTTTAACTATCATTAAAAATCAAAGAGAAGATTTTTCCATCTATAATTTTACCCCTTATGAGATTGAACCTTGTGTAGTGGAACTTTTAGCGAAGGGTCTTTCCTTTGTGCCTTCTAAACCTATGAATATTATCCACACAATTCTAGATTTAAAACAATTCATCAGGAAATTGAACCTACAAGTGTTTAAGGGGGAGCAATCTGTGTAATCAGAATATTACATTCCTAGTACCTTCAACCCCATTAGCCACCCACTAGTTTCTACATTTGAGAAAATTTGTGAAATAGACCTCAGGAGACCTCAAGTAGAGAAACTTAATCAAGTGACGAATGTAGATAGGGAGGTTTGGGCAACCTTTCTAGATTTTTGCCATTTACCCATAAGAACATTTAAACCTGATAAGGGGGGAGGACTGGTTGTAATGGAACAGTACTGGTACACTCAGAAGATGAGTCTTATGCTGAATACTGACACGTATATCAGAATCAGTCTCAATGAATTCAACACAGCTTATAGGAAAATTAGAGAGCACTTAAACAATCTATTTATTGAACAACTCATATATTTACATTTGTTAAACTACTTATCCATGCCAGCTCCAAGGACACCAGTGTTGTTTGGATTACTGAAAACACATATATCCCTGACAGATCCACCTATGAGACCATTGGTTGATGCCCACCATAGTATCACATACCCTTTGGCAAAGGTAGTGGATAACATCCTGAAGAAATATTTATTGGATGAGGAACAGATTTGTAAAGATTCATGGGCCTGTCTAAGTAAATTAAACTCATTAGTGTTAGATGGTGTTTATAACTTTCTAACTATAGACGTCAGGGATTTATACATGTCCATACCCCCATGAAGAAGGGATAGATCATGTTTTAAATTTCTTGGGTTTGAAAGGTGCCCCAGACAATGATATCAGGTTAGTGAGTATATTACTGGACATTGTCTTATTAAACAATTACTTTTTGTTCGAGGAACAATTATTTTTCCAAAAAATAGGGGTGGCAATGGGGTCCCCATGTGGGGCCAGTTTTGCAAACTCAGTAATGGCACTATGGGAAAGAAATTGTATTCTTTCACAAAATCAGTTAACAAACCAAATTTTCTTGTATACACAATTTCTTGATGACATTTTAATCTTGTATAAGGGGAATGTGGATGAAGTGAAAAGGTTTGTGGATTATTTGAATCAAACCACTACCTTTTTAAGTTTTACATACGCATTTAACACAGAAAGTATAGCTTACTTGGATACAGAAGTCCTTAAAGATCAATCTCAAAGGGGGTTAGGTGCTAGGATCCATAGGAAAGATGCATTTTCAAGCACTTACTTACACTTCAACAATTCCCATCCTTTCCATCAAAATAAATCGGTAATTAAAGAATAATTAATCCGAGCGGCAAGGATAGTAACTGTTGATAGTGAATTTAAAGTAGAATGTAGGAAGATGGCTGATATGTTCCTTACTCGAGGTTATCCATGAGAACTTATAACTGAAATAATTGATGAAGTGCTGCATAAAAGATCTAGTGGATTTTATTCACTTTTACTTCAAAGTTCATCGTCTCCATGTAAAGGAATGAATACGTTCCAAAAGGTTAATAGGTCACCAGTTTAATTTATATTAACATTCAATCCTGAATGTGGCCACATAATTTCAATTATAAAGAAAAACTGGAACCTGTTTAGTAATAACTTAGAATTACGCACTTTGTTAGGTCCATCCCCTTCCTTTACATTCAAGAGAGGTTTGAATTTTAAACATTTCTTAGAAATGGACCAACATAATGTTATTAAGAATCCTGGGATGAGCAAATGCGAATCCTGTAATTTTTGTAAACACATCAGCATAGGTTACTCATTTAACATAAGGGACAAAAACTGCAAGACTTTAGCAGGTAAATACAATTGTAATACTAGCTATGTGGTTTACCTTGCCCAGTGTAACTTATGCTCTGCATTTTACTTTGGAAAATGGATTGTAGACTGAGGGAGCATGTGTATGAGCACCTTTATTGCATCAGGAAAAGCAAGGTCGAAAATGCACTAGTTGCCTACATTAAAATGAAGCCTACGCATAGTTTCAACTTTAGAGCAATAGATCAAGTAATAGGAGATAGAAGGGGAGGCCCGAGATCTTTATTATAAGAAAAAAGAGAATTGATGTGGCAGATTGGTTTAGATGTTTGCATTATCCTGGTATTAATGATGGGTGCTCCATTCAATGTTTGTTGAAACTGAAAAGTCTTATTAGATAATTTATAATTTATATCTTTATGAGTGTTTTTGTTATGAGCAACCTATCAGATTTATGCGTTCTGAGTTGTGTTATGTACGTTCATATATATATATATATATATATATATATATATATATATATATTCACTGTCATTTTGCTACCAGTGACTTTATGTTAGTATGACAAACATGGAGGACCCTTTATGTATAGGCACACTATCCCTTAAGGTAACAACGTTTTACAGTAGAAGAATGGCTGAATAATATAAGTTCTGAATTCTAAGTATATTTAACATTGAGCGGCAGAGTATTCAACAACAATAACATCTTTTGATGTTTAATTTTTTGATTTTTTAAAGTATGTATTATATTAAATAGGATGTTATACCTTTTTAGTAGTTCCTATTTTAAATCTGATAGTACTTAATTTATGACATTAGATGTGTCTGTTGCTTTTAGTAACAGCAAGGAATTTAATGAATTTTACCTTAGGTCTTTAAGCTGCAATTCATGTATATAATTAATTGTGTTTGCTTTTGTGTTGTATTGGTTAATTGTGTAATTAGGAGGCGGAGGGGGAAGTTCTCTTGTGTGGTTATAAACCTAACTGGTTTTTGTGCCTGCTGTTTGTTGTCTGAAGAAGTTTGGTCATTACAACAGACAAAAAGCGCTTTACTTCATTTCCTCAGTGTGGCATTGTATTTTGTTTTTTTGAGTGTGTGCGTGTGTGTGCCTTCTGTGGAAGGTTGGGCGCCGGGCTGGCAACTCGACACTGTAAAAAACTCCACTGCCAATCATGAACGGACAGGTGATCCACTGTGGCGACCCCTAACCGGGAAAAGCCGAAAGAAGAAGAAGAAGAAGAAGAAGAAGTTCTCTTGTTTATTGAAGGGCTGAATAGCTGAAGATTCCAGAGTTTTGAAGTGCTTTATCCTGCATTTTTTGTTTTTCTACAGTCTGTGGTGTTGGTTTGAAATGTTATATATATATATATATATATATATATATATATATATATATATATATATATATATATATATACTTTTAAATCCCGAATTACCTGTACACCCATAAGGTCAAAGTCAAATTACTAAAAATTTAGTAGCGTGAGTCTCAGAATGCAGAAATTGAACAGTAACGTTTAATGGTTAGTTGTGAAATAGTGCTATGTCCCTTTAAAGTTTAGTAATATGTGCGTAAATGAACATGTGGAGGACATTCTGTTTCAAGTTCCTGGTCTCAGTGCAGAAGTGTCTGTAAGTTTATGCTTTAAAGAATTAAAGGAAGTCATAGTAATTGATCGGTATGTGTTTGGAGTGTTGCAGGTGTTATATTATGTTTTGGTAGTTGAGTAGTTATAAACTTGTTTATGGCAATGTATGACATTTTATTAATGTCCTAAGGTATAATCTGTGTAGTGCTATTTCACACAGAGCTTTGCTGTTAGGAGATGTTATTTGTATTTGTTATTGTATAGCAATTGTTAGAGTATTATAAATATTAGGTTTAAGTTGTTTATATGTTCATGAGAAAATGTGATTTTTTTGTAGTGTGGTACTCCTTTGGATGCATAGTAGAGGTCACAGCTAAATTATGGCTACCTTCCAACAATTGGTAAAAGTACAGTAATGTTAATACTGATGGTGGCATGACTATTGAACGTGCATTGATAGTTTCCCTTTCACTCAATGTAGTGTAATCTCGGAGTTGGTATATTTAATTTGCAGGGGGGTGGGGGCACAACCCCCACATGGAGAGTGCAAGGGGGAGTAGCCCTCCTGGGAAAGAGTAGAGAAAAAAGGGTTTTACTTTTTTATCTGTCAGTGAGACCATGCCCACTTTTGCTCAGAGTGATATTTGAAGTAGTCTAGTAATGCAAAGGAAAGTGATCTCAGTTTTGAGATATATTTTTTAGGAGACACTGTTACTTTGATATCTGCATTTATGACATGAGCTGTAAAAGTGGCAGTTTGATGTAAAATGTGTGTAAACTTTTGTGTGCTTTGTATTGGTGTAGGTGAGGAAGTTAACATTTGGTTTCAGGTTGTCAATACTGTGGGATTCGGTGTTTTACGTTTTCGGTAATTTGATTTTTTGACCTTATGGTCTCGGCATTTTGACTTTCGGTGTGCTGGTAATTTGGGATTTAAAAGCAGATTCATATATATATATATATATATATATATATATATATATATATATATATATATATATATATATCACATGTGATAGGGTTTGAAGAATTGTGCAAGAGGATCACATGTGATAGGGTTTGAAGAATTGTGCAAGAGGATTTAATGTGTTTATGGATTTACAACTGTGCAAGTGAATATAATGTTTCCTCTCTCTCTCTGACTTTTGCCTCCCCTACCCCCTACACACATGCTCCCAGTCACCAGGCTAGCCCCCGCTGACCCCACCAACAACCCCCCCGGTCTCACTTTTCACACAGCCATACAAGGGGTGATACCATCCGCACTGACAGTCTTCTGGGACACTCTATTATTCATATTCTCCTACCCATCAAACCCCAGCTCCACACTCCTTATCATGGGAGGCCTCCTAACAGCCCCCCCTCAAGTCCACACCGCATTCTTCCCACTCCCCCATCAGATGGCATACCCACACATTTCTCTATACACACACACTGATACCCATGCATAGTAGGACTCTCTACCTGACTCCTCCTCCTTTCTCCGTGCACTTCTTTACTTACCTTTGGAGGCAGGGTCTCATAAGTTAAGTGTTTATATTAGAATTATCACAGCATGACTCTCATCCTTCCCGGTTCCCCCATATTTTTAATAAAATATATATATTTTTTTGTTTTTTTTTGCACACAATCCCCTTTTGCACACAGTCCCCTTTTTTGCACACAGTCCCTTTTTTGCACACAGTCCCTTTTTGCACACGATCCCTCTCAGTATGCACACGTCACCACAAGGCTATTACTGTCTGACCAATTTACCTTCTGTAACTGCAATTGTAATGTTAATGAAAATGCACACAGCACACTGCCTGTTCACACTTTTCTATTGGAAAGGAACTGTTGTTAATTAAATGGCCTGCTAGAACTAATGTATTTAAAGGAAGTGAAAATGGTTGGTCATAGTTATGAAACATGTCTTTCTGAAGAAGTCTTGATAATAAATAAGACGAAAGTGCTAAAGTACTACAAGAGTTGTTGGTGTGATTTACTATTTTTTGAATGCTGTTATTGTCACGAAGTTCATTTCTTAGTATATATATATATATATATATATGTGTGTGTGTATATATATATATATATATATATATATATATATATATATATATATATATATTAGATATATATATAGATAGATATACGTGTGTGTGTGCGTCACTTATACACACACACACGTACGCACACACACACACACACACACACACACACACACACACACACACACACACACACACACACACACACACACACACATATATATATATATATATGTATATACAGAGAGAGAGAGAGGGGACAGAGATATGCGGGGTAGAAGAGACATTGAGGGAGAAGGAGAGGGAATGAGGGGATATCAAGTGGACGGTAAAGATATGTATGAGATATGTCTTATTCTATAGCTGTAAAAGCAATTGTTTTCTCTTTATTGTGTCATTTGCTTTATGATGTTTATCATCCATGCTTTATCTCCCTTTTTTATATATAGGCACATCTGGGTTAGTTATTGCATGACCACCAGCATATGGTAAGCACACATTCTGTATTTGTATTAATGTACAAAAGTTAGAGGTATGTGTAACTTAAAGTTATTTAATTTCATCCAATTAGCATTTGTTAATTGTTAATATATATTTCACATAACATTTGTTTGACCATTGTTAATTCTATTACTCTTTTTTGTGTTGCTTGTTATCATAGGTGATCCTGCCAGTGGAACTGTGGAACTACTACCGCTTGATGTTAGAGTATCAGTAGCCTCTGAAGACGATGGCAACTATGATGAGGCATTGCCTAGGGGTGCAGAGGGCCAGTCTGACACTGACAACATCTCCTTCCCCTATTTGTGATACTGCCAGTATGCTTATGTATGCTCATGACACAGACACCTCAGACATTCTACAAGTTGAAGGTGACACAGTTGATCAGTGTAGTATACACTCCCCATAGCCATCATGTGGGTGAGGTGCCACACAGGTGGATTGGTAGAGGTGCTTGCAAGAGGCCTGCTGTACACCCTCCTCTTGATGTTGGTGTGACAGGAACTGCCACAAAAATAAGTGTAGGCTGTCATGAAGGCACAGGAACATTCCAGCATGGTATCAGAAGAGATAACGCAAGTACTAAGCATTGTGCATTCTGACTTGCAGGACTGTCTGAACCATGTGGCTGACTTCTTGGACATGATGAATGAAATACTGAATCAGGCAGTGTCTGTAATCGAACATTTGCTGGGAGACGGTTGGCTTCCATGTATTCACAGAGATGCTACATTGTCCAGTGTTAGCCAAACTGGCCATGCAAGATCTCATCCCCATAGTTGTACTACTACCACTGCTCTCTCAGTGATTGTGGTGTCCACACCCAGACATGGTACGCCACATAGTCATGGCTCTGGACATTGTCATGATGAGAGTTCATCCAGCAGAGATCACTCACATTCAGTTACCACCACAAATTATAGCCAGAACCATGGAACTAGCAGTGCAGCTTCTGGCAGAAGTAGTTCTTGTAGTCAGGGATGACGTCACTGAATTGACTAGACTATCATGCATGGCTCACACCTGTCTGAGATTCCTGGACATAGTAGTACCACAGTGCTTGACTGTGTTCAGGCAAAAACATACACATTCAACAAATATTCACCCATATCAGCTTATCAGCTCACGTGTGTGTGTGTGTGTGTGTGTGTGTGTGTGTGTGTGTATATATATATATATATATATATGCACACACACACACACACACACACACACACACACACACACACACACACACACACACACTCTTGCGTGCACGCGCAAGTGCACGTGGCCGCACGCACACATATTTTCCCTAAGCAGTACTGTTGACTGCTACACATGTCTTGCTACTGGCCCTACAAACTGGATACTTAAGGAATAAATTGTTGTTTTACTTGCACACACTCACTTCTTTGGCATCAGGCTTGCCCTCTCTTGCCCCCCCCCCCCAACCTGTGCAAATGATGATTACTGTGCCCTGCCCTTTGTACATTTCTTTGTGACTTTGGGTTGCATATATATCTGATACGCAGAGTGGATAACTAATGCCTGCTTACTCAGAACCTTCCTTTAATGTAAATGTATTGCAGAATAAATGTTTTTAATGATAGTTCATAATCCTTAGTGAACGATTGCTCCTGTAATTGTTGACCCTCAGTGTAATTCTGTCATTGTTCTTACTCATTAAGTCAAAGTAGATGTTTAAGTATTGCTTGCTGTTATACCTGTGGAAATAATGCTAACATTTGCATGGCACTGATTTATAAACAGTGGCCAAATGAAATGCTTGATGCACATTACTGGGTAAAATCTATAGCTGTATATTGCAGACCTCAATCATAAGCTAGTACTGACATTACTGTACACCTGGGTCATGTATTACCTTAGGGACATATGAGAATTTGCATAACACAGATAAGTTATATAACTATATTGGCTTTTCTATACAGGTTCCAGACTTACCTTGGTAATAATGCAAATACAATATGTCTCCTGGGGGGAGGTTGCCTGTGCGATGCTAACAGATTATAACCACTAAATGGTTAAATAAAGGTTGTGCAGTATGGCAGGCATTAGTTTTAATATTTGTATGTGCTAAGGCTCTTTTTCTTTCAATTAAGTATTCAGAGTGTGTGTGTACCTCCTTTGCCTCTTATCCAGAGCCATGGCATATTGTGCATGCCTACATCTGCTTGCAGCATCTGAAGCTGGTGGTCTCCCTCAGACTCCTCATCTGTATCTGTTATAGCTGCTGGCCCTGCCTCTGGTACTGGGAACTGTGATCCTGCCCCAGTTATCTTTGTTAAAACTCTTTCCTGAGAATGATGTTGTGAAACATGCAACAGACTGAGTATTTTGGCAGAGGCTTTTGGGTTGTACTGCAGGGCACCTCCTAAGGTGTCTAGATGCTGAAATCTTAATCTGAATAAACCAAATACATATTCTTTTATATTTCTAGTTTAAACAAGGGCATTGTTGTATCCTTTCTCAGTAGGGTTGTGTGGGTTTCTCATGGGTGTCAAGAGCCAAGGTTCCAGTGTATAACCTGCATCGCCCAGAGAAGCCCTTGTGGAAATTTACCCTAGCAAATCTTGTGTACAGGTCACAGGTGTGCCATATGTCAGAGTCATGGAAATGGCCTGGGTTACCTGCATGCACATTGTGGATGATCTCTTGGCCGTTACAAATAAATTGACAGTTTATAGAGTGGCATCTTTTTCTGTTGATGTACCTCCTTCCTTGTTCAGTGGGTGAGGCTTTTATTTCTATATGTGTGCAGTTTATGCCCCACAAAACTTCAGGGAAGTGTACTATTACATAAAATTCCTGCATGGTTCTTGCTCTCTCCTGTGGGGTTCTTGGGAAACAGATATATTTCCTTCCATGCAGTAGCATTGCATTTAGAATCTGATGTAATATTCTGGAAGCTGAGATTGTAACACCACTAATATATCCCCTATGGATCTCTAGAAAGTAACTGTAGTTAGAGGTTCTCCGTGATATCCCTGGGACTTCAGGTGAGGATGACAGAGGTTGCATATTTCCTCTAGTGTTTCCCTGTCCACCTGGTATTGGTCTACAATTTTTGTATCATGCAGTCTATGGTAAGTCAAATGGGGTCTAAACACCCTTCTTTTACTTAGTCGAGGTCTGACAGGAGCAACAGCAGCATCTTAAATTAAAGCCTGTTGCACATGCAGGTTAATAATGGTAGGAGTAATTGCTAACATATATTTTTTTCTAAGTGTAATTGTGACTGTAATCCAAAGAGATTTGGATTTCAGGGCAAATAGCTACATTGATTGTGGTTCCTGAATTAGTGCCACAAATTTCGATTGGTTAATCAGCATGTAATTCAGATGTCATTAGAATGGTTTGCAATTTACCCTTGTTTGGCGGCTCTACATTAAATGTAGAGCAGTTTAATAAATAGCACATAGAGAGTTATCGTGTGCACAGTGCACCTTAATGAATACACCATAGCTGCACTTAGCGTAGCCATTCATGAATCCAGCCCAAAAATGTTTTGAATTTAATTACAGAGAGATGTTAGAGTTTTACATCAAAAATACAGTTTTTCTTTGCACGATTTTGCATTAGGT
The DNA here is from genome assembly GCF_019279795.1 of Protopterus annectens. Taxonomy (NCBI): domain Eukaryota; kingdom Metazoa; phylum Chordata; order Ceratodontiformes; family Protopteridae; genus Protopterus; species Protopterus annectens. The sequence goes on along the minus strand of NC_056730.1, from coordinate 612,964,199 downwards.
TATTGCTGCATTTTGTTTTGTTTAATTTTGTCACATTTTAATGCAAAACTGTTATTTTATCATTTGATAGTTGTGCAGGGTTATAGTCTTTTAACTGTAGAAATTTTGTATGACCTTTTCAATGTGGTCATTTAGGAAACTCTTCTCTGAAAGTATTGTGTGCCACATTGCAACTCCATTTGTAAATGTCTCATTGTCATTTTTGTAAATTGTGTTTTGGATTTGAATAAGACAAAGTTCAGTGTTATAATTTAGGTGATGGTGTTTTATAGATGTTATCTTGACAAATTTGAGCTCAGAATGTTAAGTTTTGCTCGAATTATTGTCATTTTGTTGAGAATAATGTTTATAAAAGAATGCTGCCCATTTTATCTATTTGATTGATGTACACAGTTGTAAGTTTTTAACTATGTGGAAACTTGGTGTGAACTTTTCAGGATAGTTATTTTAGGGAGCCTTTTGTTTGTTGTATACAATTGTGAAGTTTTGTTTGCAAATATCATTTTACAGTCATTTTTGAAAATGCTATTTTGGATCTGAGTTGCACCAATTCAGTATCATAGGTCATGTGGTGATGTTCCACCAAAATGTTATGCTTGGCAGCATTATGGACATATTACTTTCTGCAGCACAACATTAATTTTTGCCAAGAAATAGCACAAAAACTGCATTGCTGATTTTTGTAAACTATACATATGACAGATGAAATCAAGGTGAAACAGTTGCATTCCTATTTTTATACCTCTTCAAAGTATTTGATGTAGTTTCATATCCCACGATATTACCCAAACTCAGGGAACCACGCCTCAAAAACAGTACATTCAATTGTTTTCAAAGTTACCTCAGATACCAAACACAGTGTATATGCTAGACTGATGAGTTTTCTGTACAACAACAAATAAAACAAAGTGCACCACAATTTCAGTATTAGGACCTTAACTTTTTAATATATTTGTAATTAAAATGTATGCTTTTTCTTACCCAGTGAAACTAATCCAATATGTAGATGACTAAGCACTGATTTGTACTGCCTCTTTAAATAGCTCCAACATGACCTGTAGCATTCATTTGCAAACACTGAAAATGGGTTAGAACAATTTAAAACTACTCTTAAATCCAAACACAATTAAACTCATGGTAGTTTCACCTCTAAGCCAACTGTTGTGACTTAACTATATTATCAGTCAATAATAGTAGAACTGAGCTAATACAAAATACAAATCTACTGGGAATAATAACAGACCATAGATTAAGATTTGATCAGCACATTCAACATACAGTTCGATCAACTGAACATAAATTAGGAGTTCTGTATAAACTGAAACCATTCCTAACAGAATATACAAGTAAGACTATATCTCAGAACCGATTATTCCATAGTTTCCTGTATGCCTTAATAATTGTTGCTAATCTGTAGTTGTCTCAGCCAGCTTAACCAGAGAAATCTTATAATAAAATTGCAAATCTTTCAGTTAAACACATTAGCCAAGCACATCACTATATGGAAATTCACTCCCTTAACTGGCTAGAGCTATCTAATCTACCACTTTTCTCATATTAAGACAGTATGCAGCATCTTCTGTACTGCAGACAGATGCCTTACTACCACTAAGTTAATAAAGTGGTACACATCTCCCAAAACTGTGCTCATTAAACCACAACCACCTAGTACTCATTGAAAAGGCTAAAAATCATAATAGTGACCATTTATATTCTGTATGCACTGCTTTATCTGTGGAACTCAATTCCAGCAGATATAAGAAATATTTCATGTTATTGACAATTTAAAATCATTTTGAAGATGTATCTACTGGTTCTGCACTTCTAATAGCCTCCATTGCCAAGATGCTCTCTTATTCTAAATCTTGTCCTCTTTATAAGTTACAATCCCAATGCAAACTTACCAATCCATATAATAGTACTGTGCTGTGCTATCCACATTACTAATTTATCCTGTCATGTAGTCCAATCAGCCAAATATCATTCATCATTACTAATTCCTCATATCATGCAGTCCAATCAAATATCATTCCAAATTACTAATTCCTCCTATCATGCAGTCCAATCAGACAAATATCATTCCCCATTACTAATTCCTCATATCATGCAGTCCAATCAAATATAATTCCACATTACTAATTCCTCCTATTATGCAGTCCAATCAGACAAATATCATTCCATATTACTAATTCCTCATATCATACAGTCCAATCAAATATCATTCCACATTACTAATTCCTCCTATCATGCAGTCCAATCAGACAAATATCATTCCCCATTACTAATTCCTCATATCATGCAGTCCTGTCAAATATCATTCCACATTACTGATTCTTCCTATCATGCAGTCCAAGCAGACAGCTATCATTCCCCATTTCTAATTCCTCCCATCATGCAATCCAATCAAACAGCTATCATTCCCCATTTCTAATTCCTCCGATCATGCAGTCCAATCAGACAAATATCACTCATTTCTCAAACCTTTACTAAAGTAATTTCTTGGTTATGAGTCTCTATGGATCTGACTAATTTTATAAATATGTATATGTACCAGCTGTTCATTTTGTGCTAATATTACAGCAGGAGTAGCTACATAGGTTCATAGATTCATAGGTTCATACTAGGCTATCTGCCCTAGGGCATTTATAAGCCTAGCCAGAATGTGTTTGGCTTTCGCCACCCATTTTAAATTTATTTTGCTATGCCCTTTTTCGAGGTTAGTATACTGTGCCTCTGTCTAACAGTGACACAGAAGTGATACCCAGGGTAAACCTATGATCTCCCATCCACTCATCAAGATTCCTCTTGAAGAGAGTCAATGAGGGACTCTGCCTAACCTGGACTGGGATTTTATTCCAGAGTGAAGGGAGCCTCTGGGTTATGAATCTGTCCCTCCAGCATGTCCTATTTATTTCAGTGCTGAGGTTCAAGTCTCGTGAGCACGTAGTTCGATGGGATTTGGATTTTCTGAGGTGCAGCATGTCCATTAATTCCGGGTTGGACATGGCTTTATACATCAGGCACAGATCGCCTCTGAACAGGCGGTATGCCACTGAGTAGAGCTGGAGTTTCTTTAACCGGGCAGCATATGGCATCTGTTTGAGCCCTGTGATCCTCTTGGTGAGGTACTTTTGGGGTCTTTCCAGTTGCTGCAGGTGTCTGGTAAGGTAAATCCCAGAAGGGGCATTGTACTCAATTATGGGCCTGATGAGGGATGAGTAAAGAGGCACAATGACGTCCCCTGATCTAGATGTGAATCCCTTCATGATTAGGTGGGCTATAGAAAATGTTTTTCTAACCACTTTGGCCACGTGGTTGTCAAATGAGAGATTGCTATCAACTTGGGTCCCCGGGTTCCTAATTACTTCTACTGTACTTAATGGATTACCACCTATGTGGTAATATGTGGGCACTTTGTTTTTGCCAAAGGGGATGACTATACACTTTTTGGCATTTAGCTTGAGGCCATGGCTCTGGCACCAGTTGTCTGTTTCTATGAGGCCCTTTTGGAGGATGCTTGTGTCAGCTGGAGAGTCAATTATGGTGCCCAGTTTACAGTCATCTGCGAACTTGGTCAGCCACAGTCCTTCCGTGTTGGCCTGTACCTCTGAGAAATATATACCGAACAAGAGAGGTCCCAGGACTGAGCCTTGTGGGACACCACTTGTAACTGGTTTGGAGTCTGACATGGCTCCAGCAATTCTAACCATGTGGGTTCTGTCCTTGAGCCAGTTTGCAATCCATCTAGTGAAATAGGGGTTTATATTTAAGCTGGTGAGCTTATCTATAATGCCCGAGTGGGGTATTGTATCGAAGGCTTTTGCGAGGTCCAGGTAGGCTGTGTGGACCACCTTCCCCTCGTCAATGGCTTTGGTGACTGTTTCAAAGAAATCAACCAGGTTTAAGAGGCATGATCTGCCCTTAACAAAGCCAAACTAGGTAGGATCCAGTGTTTGTAGGTCCCCAATATCTTTATTTATGAGGTCCATGATGATCCTTCCCATAGCTTTGCAGAACAAGCTAGTCAGGCTTATGGGGCGATAGCTTCCAGGATCCGTTGAGGCACCACCTTTATGGAGAGGGACCACTGTTGCTGCATGCCACTCTTTGGGCACATATCCTGTAGTAAGGCTGAGATTGAACAGTAGTTTTATGTTTGGGTTTAGCTCTTCTTGGAGTTCATGTAGGATGCAGCCCGGGACACCGTCTAGTCCCATTGATGCTGTGTTTTTTGCTTTGGAGAGGGCGGCTCTTACCTGAGCATCTGAGATGTCAGGGGGGCAGCACTCTGCTGGGTTAGATATTTGCCCTTTTGGTGGGGAGGGGGGGGAGAGTTTGCGCTGAACCTGTCAGCTAGGATGTTGGCAATGTCTGTGGGTTCAGTGTATTTTTTGTCATTTTGGACTAATTCTGAGCATATCTGTGAATTACCACCCAGGTTCCTAACATAACTAAAGAAAGCCTTGTGATTATCCTTAGTGTCCTGTGCAATTTTTCTCTCGAAGCTGGCCTTAGACAATTTTATGTGTGCCCGTAGTTTTTTGCTAATACAGATCAGTGAAGACTTCCCTTTTTGGGAATTTGCTCTATCATTTAGTAGATTCCTCCTTCTATTGTATAGTTTGTTTATGGCTGGGGTCCACCAGACAGGACGTCTGCCTTTGGAGGATCGGGTCTTGGTTTTATTTGGGATCGCATGATCCATGCATTCCTGAAGGTGTTCATAGAATGCGTTTATAAAGGATTCTGCGGTCTGGGCCATATTCTCCACAGGCCCGGGGGCTTTGAAGGATTCCACCTCAGTTTTGAGGAGTGTGAAATTTGCTTTAGAGAAGTTTTTCACTGTGGTTTTCTGGGCAGGGGGTGGGGTCGGGATGTGAATATCCAGTGAGATTAGTTTATGGTCTGATCTTACCAGTGAGGGATACACTTCTGGTCTGGAGCATAGAGTCCCCATGTTGGTGATGATCAGGTCCAGTATGTTTTCCCCTCTTGTGGGAGTGGTAACAAGTTGTTCCATAGCATTTGAGTTTATAAATTCTAAGAACCTTTGGGCTAGGGTGTTGGAGCTAGAGTAATGCTCCTAGTCTATGTTTGGGTAGTTGAAGTCGCCCAATATAATGGTGTTTGGAGAGACCTTCATATTTTCCAGTGTTCTCAGGAAGGCCGAGTGGGGTTCCTGGGTTTGGGAGTGTGGTCTGTAGCAGGCTATAAACTGGAAGGCAGTTTTACCCACTGTTAGTTGCACATGGATAGTCTCTGATGCTTCGTGCTTTGCCACCAACCTGGAGGTGTGGGTATCTTTGATGAATATCGATACTCCCCCTCCTTTTGTGGTTCGGTCCAAGTTTTGGGGCCGAAAAGCATGGTATGAGGTATAACCTGGTAGTGCTGGGGTGCTCTCAGGAGCCCTGAACCAGGTTTCTGTTACTGCACAGATATCAATGTTCTCCATGCTAAGGAGAGTTTCGAGTGCGTGCATCTTGAGGTTTAGACTTCTGGCGTTGAGTAGCATTACTCTTAGTTTTTTATCCCTTAACCCCATCCCTTATCCCACATTAACTATTAAAAAGCACCAACCGTTCTACTGATGGTTGAGTTAAACATGTTGTATATGTTATGTTCTATAAGGCTGTAGTCTGTAAAACAGAATGATCAAAAGACTGAACTTTCTTTTTTTAACTTATTTTATATCCCGTCAGCTGTAGTTTCATGGTACAACAGTTTCTGGGATTTGTCCTTTCCCCATTGTTGAGTGAACTCAGAGTTGATATATGTATATATATATATATATATATATATATATATATATATATATATATATATGTGTGTGTGTATATATATATATATATATATATATATATATATATATATATACACACATATATGTCAAAACCACAGAAAAAGAGACGCTGACAGCTGCAAAAATCCAACAAGGCCTTTACTAGTGCAAAAACACAAGCGCTTTCACAAAATGAGCTTCTTCAGGTGTACATCAAGCACTAATGAGACACACCTATATATAACAGTACAAATCACATGATGCAAAACAATCAACTTCCTGCTTAAAAATTTTTTAACATGTATATAAGAAATACATATACAAATATATACACATAAATAAAACCTAAACAGTGAACATAAATATAAATATAAACATCATTTATTATACATTAAATACTAAAATAAACAAATAAACACTTTAAAATCATCTTTTTAGTGGCCTCACTTTCAACCTAGGTTTTAGGGGAATGCATTCATTAAGAGCATGCCCTTCCGTACTTCTCAACCTGGTAATCCAGATAGCTTCTAGATTCTCAGTCCTATTATACATATCACCCTGTCTAATACTCTCATGCAGCAACCCAATCTCTCTAAAACCAAAGACATGAGATACATCTGTACTAGATACATGTTTAGAAAGTGCATTAGTTGTACTGAGTTTCCTGATGTTATAAACATGCTCCCTAATCCGATCCCTAAGATGCCTATCCGTCTTACCAACATAAAATTTGGCACAGGTCCTACAGCTAGCAAGGTAAACAACATGTTTACTATCACAGGTGCCAGAAACTTTAAAAATGTAATTTCTACCCTGATCATGGTGAGTAAATGATGACCCACTATCTATATAGCTACACCAATTGCAATTCCCACACTGTTGAGTGCCAGTGCAAACACTTTGTAACCTATCCTCCTTCGGATAGCAAAGACTCCTTTTAATAGATCTGTCATTTCTAAAACTGATCCTAGGAGTGTCATCAATTATACCTGATACTTCACTGTCCGTCAATAACACCTGCCAGTGTTTCCTAATAATATTAATATACCTATCCACATCAGAAGTGTATTTCAGAGAGACTCTCAGATTAGCCTGAGTTGAGATCTTATCTGAACTTTCAGAAGGTTGTTTCTTCATGGAGAAATAAGGTCTGGCTCTATCACTCTGTTTACACGTAGCTCTAGGTACTTGTTCAGACAAGGTCCTATCATCATACCCTCTTTCTTTCAAGAAGCTTTTAACTCTATCCACTTCACTTTCAAAATCTTCTTCCCTCACATTTAGTCTTGAAGCCCTCATGACCTGATTTGCCACAACATTTCTAAATATATGGGGGGGATGCACACTGTCACGATGTAAAAGATGATTAACATGACAACTCTTCCTGTACTGTTTAGTATATACATTCCCTTCCGGGTCTCTCAGTACTGCTACATCTAAAAAATCTAAACCTTCATAGGATATCTTATGTGTGAATTGCAAATAATCTGTAGACTTGTTAACATGCTGCAAAAATCTGGACAAACACTCCTCATCTCCCTCTCACAAAATAAAAACATTGTCTACAAATCTACGATAAAACAAAACATGCTCACCAAAAGGACCCTTAAAGATATAACGCTCTTCCCAAACTGCATTGACTGCATTGGCGTAGCTATTGGCACAAGAAGTGCCCATAGCTACACCATTGCACTGTCTAAACATCTGGTTACCAAACAAAAGTATATTGTGTTCAAGCACCATTCTCAATAAATTTACCAATAAAGTGACTATCTCATTACTATACTGTGTATAGCTCAATAAAAATTGTTGAACAGGCTTGCCACCCTTCAAAACATAATGTCTTTTCTTTGTTCTTATTAGTTTTGTTGTAAAAAGATCACTATTTTTGTGTTCATTCTTTTCAGTATTTGATATTTATTGAGAAAATTGTTCTGTAAACAATGTCTGAGCTTAACATACAGTAAATACTATACAGCTGCTGCACTATGGTATTACCTGCTAAATTATATAATCCTGAGTTTTATTGTATATTTTTATTGGTATACTGTGGAATTTTTTTTCCCAAGTTCTCCATTGAAAAAGAGCTTTTCCCAATCAGACTTTCCTGTCAAACAAAGTCAAATAAATGCATGACTGAATGAATAAATAAGTAAAGAAATAAATAAGCCTCATGAAAATAATCCTGGGAATTCATTAACATAAGAGTACACTTCTCACTCAGCCTACACTCTTCATTTGTGTCAACGCAACAAGCAGCAGTGCACATTGAATATGCCAGCTGCTAAAAAAGCCAGAACAACTACCAGTGACCACAGACAGTTACAGGGAGGCTCAAGCACACAATATAAATGATAGATTGTTTATAAACACAACCCTAGTAACCCAGTATGTGCCAACAGCACAATACAAGACAAGGGCGACTTGAATGACATAATCAAGAGGCAGGTCAAGCTTAATGAGGAAAATATAGATGGACATAAGTAGGTTAGGGTATAAACAAAAGTAATTAGATTTATTTTTATCTATACAAGTAATCATGTCCACTTATGGACACATGTATATAATAAAAAGGAAATGCTAACAAAGGATGTGAGAGAGTCACTGCACATTGTAACAAACTGGGGTAAATGTGATAACATGAAAATGAATGTATTTAAACTGCAGAGCTGTGATAACAATTGGTAAGGAAAGTAGATACATTTGGGAATATTGCATATACTGCATTTACTGTACATCAGATGTGCATCCAGAAAGTTAGATATTGTAACCACCAATATGCTGTAGTCCCAACCTGTGATGTAAAACAGTTGAAATAAACTCTAAAGTTGTTGGTGTATGCAATTCAGAAAAGGACTTTTTTTTACTTGTTGTCAATTGTAAACACAGAAAGGCTATTGTAAAGTTAACATTGTATTAGCAAAGCATGTGTTGTATATTAATGCAAATACAATTAAAAAAATCTAAGTGTACATTTTCAACTATACACATCCTGAGGCATGCTCAGTAAATTGTGGTGAGTAAATTGTGGTACTCACATGATCATATTGAAAATGCTTAGCTATACCCGTGTTGCAGATGGCCTATTTTTAGTTTATAAAAATGCTCACATTATTAAGATTAGAACATACATACAGGTTAAAGACTTGTAAAGCTTGCAGTGCCTTATGGGTATGAGGGAAACTCTGTTGATGTTATGCCAATGTACACAGCTTTGATTATGTGGAAATACTGAGAAAAACTGTGCAATTATTGGAATAATTGCAAATAGCATTAATTCGTAAATAAAGCACTTTTTTTGCAGCAGCCTCTATGTTGCGAATGGTAGACAGCTTGTGACTGTTGATGCATGGTGCGCATGTATGTAGCGATATACAGAAGGAAATAACACATACAGAAGTGTCAAAATGATCAAGATATAAACAAAATAATAATCTGTTATATATACTAACAGTTGTCTAGCTATAGCAGATGTGACATACATGTATGCAAAATGAGGCTTATGGTCATGCGGATATGGACTTAAATCAAAGTGCAACTCATGTAGTCAGTCCCATTACAAATGGATTGTGTGTTTATGAATGCCATTAATCATATCACTGTACACAAGTGGATAGGTACCAGACAAGACTTAAGCAAAACAAAATTACATGCCAGCGTTATGGAGTTATTACATCAGCTACTGGGGAAATGTATCAGATGTCAGGCTACAATTACTGGAGTATGATGCATTTCTTGCACTGCAATCAGTGATGTGGATGTGTTCTTCCTGGTGCAAGTGCACACTATACATGTTGGCATAAAAAAGTGTACCAAAGTACATGTGTGAATGCAGTATACTACAATGTTGTAAATGATATTTAGCCCTGATGTGAGCCTTGTTAAATACATTAGTAATACATGTATGACACTACAGAACATACATCACACCCAGATGAAACATTAAGTGACCTACTGAAAATTTACATTTCACATGCACCAACTGTACACTGGCGTATGACAAATGTTGTCATCCTCTGTGCATAGATCAATAACTCCATTTCATAGATACCGGAAAATTCAACCTTTTAGAGGCTAATTCTGTTTCTTTTTGACAAAGACAAAGAAATGACATGAACTGTCGCAGGCTATTGATTATTTAATGTGCTTTTTGCTAAATGGCACACATCCACATCAACTACCCAACACAAAACAAGAAGAAAGTACCATAATACAGACCCAGTCACACTTTGCAATGATTCTGCAGCATGGCACACATTAAGAAATAATTAATAATCCCTAATTTCCTTTAAAGCTCTGTTGTGTGACCAAAATAATAAAATGTACATGTAAATACTTATATTAATATCACGCAATACAGATCATTATTTTTGGGGGAAAATAATGGCTGAGGTCACTCACTGATATACTCTAGCAGTTACATCTTGCTAGATTCAAACTCATGCCGAGATCAGATTGCACAGAGAGGTGCATCAACCATTCATGCTACAGAAGGAAACATCAACCCCCGGATTTACTAATCTTCCGTGTAAGACTAGATTAGTTTTACATGGAAGCACCAGTCTAAGAGTTTGACGGCAGTGCGCCATGCATACTAATGAGGGCGCACTGCCTCAACTCTAAAGCTTACATGGAGTGTGGATGAGTGTAGGGGGCGTGTCGGACTGCCGAGCAGTCCAAAAATCCACACCCCTGCAATGAAGAAACGCCGCAATTTCGAGTTACATGAGCGAGTCCACTCACATGTGCACAATGTAACACTACACTCCCCCATATGTTAAACAACTGACAAAATTAAAAATAAAAATAAAAATAGTGATAACATAGTGGTTAGAGGCTTTGCACAAAAAGGAGATATTCCCGGTTTGAGTCCCATTACTGCATGTTCCATTTTCTGTTGGAAATCTGTATACAAAAATATTTCCTGAAATTTTTTATGTATAAGTTTGGTAAAAAGCATTGAAATGTTAAATGTAGTAGTGAACGAATTACATATATATATATATATATATATATATATATATATATATATATATATATATATGAAGGTGAAATGGTTATGCATTCTGAGGCATGAGTACCCTATTTTAAGCAATATAAAGTACTGCTAAGCACATTTTACCAGTATTGAGCATATTTAAATCCAATTGCGCATAGCTGTGCATTGCACTAACCAGCACAATCACAACGTATTTGCACGTAGCTGCTCACCACGCTAACCAGCTCAACGTCGGGCAATGTCAAGCAATGTTGAGCAGCGTTGAGCAACGTTGGGCAAATTCGGGCAAAGTTGAGCAAAGTTGGTTAAACACAGCCGCATCTCCTTTATTGTACCTTAACTAGTCAGATCTGCCCAGTACGAAAATAAAAAGCAGTGACAGGGCTTGAACTCTGGATACTGTGCACTATAGTCACAGTACTTAACCACTAAGCTATGTCAGCATTTCATAAACATGCACTTTCAACAGACACATCTCTATCAAAGGAATTTTAAACATTGCCAACATCATCTAAGCAGGCATGCCTACAGCTGAGTTTTTCCAAAAGTGGCCAATCACAAATAAGTGTGGGAAATGAGGCATATTTAAACTCCACAGGCAGGAATACTTGCTATAACTGGTTGTAGTTCCTTCTGCAGTCAGCATGGCCAGTGTTGGAAAAGGCACTCGATTTAGAGCGCAATGCAGGGGCATTGAGGAGTCCAAAGTAATGGTTTGGCTCCTTGTCCACAATCATGAGGAAAGACTCCTGCGGGGCCAGTACCACGATACCCAATATAAATCGGAGGCCTGGAACAGTCTTGCCCGTGATCTCACCAGTGCCACTGGTGTTCCTCGGACTGGTGAGCAGGTCAGGCACCATTATTCTGACCTGAAGCGACATAGAGAAGATCAACTGGACCAGTGGATCCAGGAATCCCGTGCAATGCCTTATGCCCCAGTACTGAGTAAGTAACCATTTAATTAAGTAGTTAAGAATTGCTATGCTTGTCTCTACTATGGATAGGTATGTTTCAATATCACTGCATTTACTTCACAGCTGCAGGTGTCCGGGCTATGAACCAACAAGCCCATGAAGATAGGCTGCAAAGGCTGTGTCATCAGGCAGGTTAGTAATTATTCTGCATGTACTGTTATATAAAATAAATGAGAGAGCCTTCAAAAAGTGTTTTAACCCAATAAATAAAGTTGTAATAATCCTTTAATAAATGTATAATTCCTGGAGTGCGTCTGTGTCATTTTCTTTGATATGTTGTTTTACTGTTGTATTCTACAAATAGTGTTGTATTAAGCAGTGTCAACCCTTACTTGGGCAGGCCCATATAACGTGGATGAAGGGAGAGCCAGTAGCTTTTATGCATATTTACAGCCCTCAACTGTTGGTTCATGCCCAGCATGTACAGGTTAATCTGGCACATGAGTAGCTTGGTATTGTGTTCCCCAGAATTGTCAGTGTGCTGCTAGAAATGTAGGGAGATGTTAACATATAACTGATACTTTCACCTGAACATATCTAGATAATTATATGAAAGTAGAGCTGTCAGTGTGCCATCTTAGCAGTAGTGTGTGTGTGCAACTCTCAAAATATGTTGCAGTAACATCTGTATCTTGAACAGTTTGTATGTAAGATACAGCTCAAGCATATAATGATCAAGCAAAATCCAGTTGCACAATATAATGACATTGGGTAGTATAATAATACATGTAAGGGACATATAACTGCAGTTAATAGGAATGTAGTGAAAACTAGAAGGATATATAAGTTGATAATTGAGCTATCTTTTTCCACCCTACTGTATGTGCATAAAAAATTCAATTCCACACCTCAATCGGTATGTCTAATCTCAAAACATTTGTTGGGACATATGTCCTAGTGGTTTATAAATATTTGCATTTATTTCTACACATGTGCCCTGTTAAAATATCACAATATTGGTGGCCTGTTGCCATCAATTAAACCTGCATGCAGTTGTAATGTCCACTATTGCTCTATATATGCATGTGTTATGCTTGCTTTTCAACTGTTGAAAATCTGGTGTGTTGGGTTAATGGAAATACTTCTACATGCTGTTATAACTAATTGGAAATGCTTACTAACCCATATCTGTATTAAACTCTCCAAAACATAGTCCGTATGGGAAGTCCGGTCCCAGCGGACCCACCTGTCCCACCTCAGCTGACCATGGCACGTGGCACCAGCACATCTGGTGCCCAGCCTGGGACCTCCTCCTCTGTTGGCCCTGTGCCACCTTCAGGTGGAAGCGCTGCAGGGGATGGGGCTCGGTCCCCCGTACAAGCATGGGTGGAAGAGGGGGCACCTATCCCCCTTTGAACAGTCCAGGCAGTGGTGCGTAGAAAGATTGAACGTTCTGTTGCAGAACAGCCACAATCTGGGCCATGAAGGTGCAGTGGGGACTGCCCATGGGTGGGGACCTCAGCCCACTGTTTCCATCTGGGGGCTCATGGGCTTGCGATTTCCAAACATCCCTCCCCATCAAAGGTGTTCACCCACCACATGTGTCATATACTGCCCTGTATGCATCTTGTTTGTCTTGTCTGTTTACCTCCCCAACCTACCTCCCCAAATATACCTACTTCCCCTACCCCACATTCCACACTCACCTAAAAAAAAGGGCAATCTGCTCCCAAAAAAAAAAAAAATTACGACCCAAACATAGCTGCCCATTTTGCACACATGTCCACTGGACACATTAAATTTTATTTAATTGGCATTATAACATACTTTGTTGTCCACAACCCTCTCTCAGGGGTTGAAGGTTTCATATCTACATCCAAATTTATTGCATATGCACAGCTGTTGCTATTGAAGAAATGGGCAGCTATGGACCTTTCCTGCACCCATCCTGCACATCCCAAGCTATTTTCCATACTGTCTTTCCCTCTTTGTGCCCCTTATTCACCACTTTCCTATCTCCCCATTTTTCTTTTCTTTCAAAGAAATGAGCACGCAGGTTAGCGGGAGTAAGCACTATTAAGCAGTAGTTAGCAGGTTTGCGCAAGTTTGCGCTTTTTTGTGCTTGGCTAAGCAATACACAGCAATGCGCAAACCCAAGCAAACCCACTTACATCTGCTTAAAAGTGACTTAGTCACTCTGTATGTGAGGGCCCTTGTTCTGCTCAGGAGCAAAATAAAACACCTCTGTAAGTATCGAACCCCGGACCTTGCACACACTACACAACATGAAGTATCACTAAGCCATGGTAGATATGCATCAAGTTGGTGCTTAAATAAATATATCATGCATCAGAATAAGTGAATGTAAAGGAAAAATAGGAATACCATGCCACACAACTTGTTCTGTGGATGTTGACCAACAGTTGTTGTGGGATTACATTACATGACTGTGATAAGAGAAGCAGCCATTCTAGCAGGAAATAATGTTACACCATCACTTTACAACCCAACACAGTATCACAGTAGGACAAACACTGACATATCTGTTTAGGGCAGAGGCCATACCTCCCAACTGTCCCTAATTTTAAGGGATGTCCCTGATTTTGACACAAGTTTTAGCTCTGTCCCTCTGAATCCCTCAAAAAAATACTGACTTTGGGCAGAAAGGTGGTGAATTACACTTAATGAATAATGACAATTATTAAGAGTTAGACACTTGTTTTACTTCAGAAAATGTGTATTAATTCATATGCTCTGATTCTCTCAATGTCTCAATTTAATGGCACTAATATTTTAAAGGTGCCCCTGATTGTCCCTGACTTTTTCTTGACTTTTCCCTGAGTCTGTTCAAATATATACCTGATTGGTTGAGAGGTCTGGCAGAGGCAGAAACACAAGCATATCAGCCTTTCTGCTATTATACACTGTGCAAATAGCTTTGGAAGGAGTTTCAGAACCATACCCTTATGTAGGAATACAACACTGAAATACAAATGGATGTAGCCATGTACTGGTAGCAACCAACTGTAAGAATGCCATTGCTCTATTGCTGAAAAGACCTGTGTGGTGCACAGACAAAAAATAGGCTAGTCTCTGGCTATCATGTGGATAGGTCCACAGTTGGGAGTTATGCAGACAGAATACTTGCTTTGATAAACTGACATGTACACAGCAACCCTGTAAGTCCAGCAAGATAAAATCCACACAATAGTACTTATGCTCTCTGTGCTTCTGCAACCCTACCCAAATGTAGAATATACCTGTGTGTGCAGGGTCTACCAAGGATGTAGGTGAGCATGCTAACAGTACTGAAATGTGTCCAGTTTTTTCTGAGCAGCTTGTGCTAATGTTAACACTAAAAAAGCACAAACTGTTTAGAACTGAGTAAATGAATATCCACAGTATAGCAGTTCACAAACAATTCTTGTGCCAAAGGAATACATCTCAATAACTAGCTTTGTATGGCAGTTAATTGTAACAGTTGAAAAGAAAGTACATCTTTCCATGTATCTTGGGGTAGCATTTGGAGGGATGAGTACATTTCTACACTGACAAGTGGGTACTGGAAGCAGGAACATTAGGTCTGAGTACAAAATGTAAATCTCTGGCTACACCCCTGGCTTCTGATATAATAACTATACCAACCTTCTGTCTTAAACAATGATGTCCACAACAAACATGGATGATCTCCATCTTGGAAAGCTGAAAGGGCCACACCTACATGAGTCAGCAATTTATATTACTGGGTTGCTATGACAGTGATTATTGCAATTACTACACAGCAGGCTGCATGCAATTAGTAACTGGTGGCCACTAATTGGTGCAGAGGCCATCACATGCTCATGTAAAAAATTCCTACAAAAACAGACTGCAATCTCTGCCAACAAACTCAATCACTCTATTGCAGAGACTGACAGAGAGAAAAATAGAGAGACAGAGAGAGAGAGAGAGAGACAGAGAAAAGGAAAAATAAATATTACCAAATCATACAAAGGAAAGGTATGTGACACATATGTATTTACTGGCATGTAGTAGATGTTATTGAATAATAGTCTACATAATGTGAACCATTCATGTGTGGCAGCAGTAATTCTTTATGCACAGATGTTCTGCTTAACTACTGCTATGGACAATACTGTGTGTACCTGTGGGCATTGGGACATACCTGTGAAATGTGTAGCTCAGCAATAAATGTCAAAGATCTGATCTATTTTATCTGTGTTCTGTACAGTACTGTGACCAATGGCTGTTGAGGGATTAGCACTAACATTATATAAACATGGGTGTGACAGAACAACACATGCATGATAGTCATATTAAAGTATAGCTTAGCATTGGCAACTGCTGTAGCAGTCTAGTATGCTTATCTAGCATCTGTTGCCATATATACCCCCCTAATGTTAGTGTGTGTTCATATGTGACACCTGTTTGTGTTGCAGCAAGGCCCGAAAGTTCAGCTGCGAGGTTCAGGGACTTACAACAGTGTGGACCTTGTGTGTGTATGCCACACACATATGGAGAAATATAGATGTGCCATATATATTCCCATCTGTTTATGTGCATAGAGCAGGAGACATATTGCAACTGTTTGTGAAGGGGGAGATATATATGTTGGTAAAGGTTAGTATGTGCATATTTGTATGTAGGTTTTAGTGTGTGACAAACAAGACAGCATACAGTACTAGTATATGACATGTGGTGGTTAAACACTGTGGGTGGTTTGTTCAGTTTGCAATGTTGAAGCCAGTAAGGCCTGCTAAAGGTACCTGGGCTATGAACACCATCAATGCATTTATCCCAAGACTGTGCTATTTTATTAGATTACTGTACACCTTACATCCTTTGTATAATTGATATTCTCACTATGAAAGGTGAAATGTATATGTGCCTACATATATATGTATGTGTAGACCAATGGATGTGTATATGTATACACACACACACACACACACACACACATATATATATATATATATATATATATATATATATAGTTATATATACTCATACACACCTACATCTACTTGTTGCAATATATTCTCTGTACTGTTGACTGACTGTGATGGTCAATATGTTTGTGAATACGTCAACGATATGTATCTGTGGGATAGCTTAGTGGGAAACTGTTTATGTCATGGTATTATGGGTCCGTGTTTTGATCCTAGCAAAACCTGTGTATTATGTTGCTAGGCAGAACAAGTGTTATTGCATACAGTGTGATTAAGTCCCTTGGTTTTAACTAGGGTGTGTCTTGGAGGCTAAACCACTACATCTATGATTGTTGATTGGTACCGATGTTGAATGCAAATCCTGTGTGTACTGTAATACTACTCGAAGCGCTGGGCCTTTACAGCAAAGTATGGTGTATGTCCACATTACTTGCATCCACTGTTTTGTGTGGTCTCTGTATTCATCACAGATTACATTTCTCATGATTAAGGTTGTGTAAGTACTGACACACATTACTGTATAGTTCACACTGAAAGCTTATCTAGGTTGTCATACCTTTGTGTCCTGTAATTATGTCTGATGTGTGTGTGGGTATGTCTGTAACATGTCATTTGACATATGTGTGGTAAAACATATAACTGCATATCTAGCAACATTCATAATGTACTACAGCAGTATGTGACCTATATTTTCAATTGTGCACATATTTTGGCCACGGGTTTGACATTAACAAGTTGTGTGGTGTAATAGTAATACATTTAATGGACCTTACACTGATTGTGATGGATGATATATTTCTTTACACATCAGCTTGATGTATATCTGCTGTGGCTAGGTGGTGCATCGTGTTGCATACAGTGTGCCAGGTGCTCTTGTATAGTCTTATAGAGTGATTCTATTTTGTTGCTGTGCAGAACATGGTTCATTAGATAGAGAGTGAGCAAGGCACTTTCAAGCAGTTGTGGGGTGAGCAGTGATAAGTGGCAGTTACAGTCCTTCACTCTTGGTTAGCTTATAGGTTGCCATATATGGCAGTTCAGTGATATCTGTACTGTATAATGTTAAATGTGCCATATGACTTGCTCAGACATACTTTTTGTATTTATGTCTTCCAGGGATCATGGCCCTTCGCAGGAACCCCAGTTACAGTAGTGCTGAAGATGATATCATTACTAGCAGCATAATTCAGCACTACCATCTCATGTTCTCACGAACCAACCAGGACCAGCAGGAGCAAACTGCAATGTGGCAAGATGTTGTCCGCAGGGTCAATGAGGTAGGCCTGCATAACCAGACATATGAGCAGGTACGCCATCACTGCAGTGATCTTCTCAGACATGTCCGTCAGCGTGCTGCTGATGTGTGTAGACAACAACTTGCAACAAGAGGTGGTGTTAATATCCATCCCCCCCCCTCACCAGAGTGGAGGAGCTGCTCCTGAGCCTGGTGGCACCTGCCCAACAACAACAGCAGCAGACATACACCATGATGGAGGTTGGAGCCACCCAGCAAGCACACATGGAGTATGCAGGTAACATAGCATATCTGTAGACTACTGTTATCAGTATTGGTAGATCATGCATATGTGAGATGTGAGAGTGTCAGTCAAAGATGTGGAGCCTCTTGTTGTGCAATACTGATAATTTGGAACATAATCTGTAGCCCTGTGAATGTAAACTGTTGTTGTACTGTAAGATTGCAAACAGACAGTAGCAATGCCACAGTTGTGGCCACTGACAAACTGTCTCATCTCTATGTAGGTCCCTCTGGGGTGACATCAAGGCAGTGGACAGATGCTGGTGAGTGTGTTCTACATTTATTATTGTAAATAAAAAGTGCATGTCATAGTTAAAGTGTAGGCCATGTACACATGTAACACACCTACCCATAATGCATGCTGTGCATGTTTGGTGTAAGAGCAAGCACATCTCACTAATGTGATTAGCTGCCTCAAACACATGCAATACCCAGACTATCTCAAACAAATGTGGCTAGACTGTAGTGACCATTGGATAGGCACAGCTGATACTCAACATGCACATAACATACACATCTATGTCATACACAGAGCATTTTAACATGCTACACATAAAGGATTCCCAAACCCTCTGTAAAGACACACTCCAGTATCCAAAATCTCATCCACACATTACACATAATATACCTGTGGGGTAGAGGCCTATCATGGGGCATTTAAGCACTCTGTAACACACTACACATTTGTGTCAGGGAATGCTCCCTATTGGCCTTCTTACAAACTCACGTAACAACTGGTTGTGAAATGGTGAATTTAGCCAAGGTAATACAGTTCTGGCAGAGCATGATTAGTGCTGGTTTGTGAAACATTTGTAGCCTTGAGTGACCACCTGACGCTTCATGATGATGGCCTATGGTACTATACCCCATCCAGTTATTGTAACCACAGTACTACAGATAGCTTTCATTGCTATACACCTTAATGTTGTGTGTGTGCACACATATGCACTTCTAAACAGTATGCATACCAATCACCGTTTGCACAACTGACACATATATATCTTGTGATGCTATTGAATGGCTAGGTCATATGACACATATTGGGTATGTGTAGTGTTTAAATATGCAGTTGTGTTTTAGCATGCCATGTCGTGGATGAGACTGGCATGTCCACAATATGATCTACACTCACCATAAGTACCGTACATTGGGTATGTGGCTAAATTCTATTCCATCAATTATCCATGTACCACTGATGATGCTGTGTGAATACTCATCATGCATATGCTAAAAATGTGTCCACAATTATTTGCTAAAGACACAGAGGCTGTAATCAGCATTGCATACCTATCTGACACACAGATACACATCCAGCAATGGTATGTACACAAGTGAGTTATGGTGCACAGTACATTACAGGGTTATGAATACCTGCACAGCAATGTTGTGTCCATGTATGCATTGTGTTGCAGGGGGAAGGGCCATCACCTAATAACAAAACACATGTATCAAAGCCATGTATACTGTTAGTAACAAGGACTGACTACACTTGCACTGCATGCTGTTGAGCAACACATGTCCTGCATGCTGACATGTGTGATATGACTGTTTTGCTTATGATACTGTACCCCACCATCACCTGCTATTGTGTATGTTCTGAGATTGCTGGTGTTGTGTGTGTCTGCTTTAGGGAGGAGTGTAGTTTTGTGTGTGTGCATGTGTGCATGTGCACGTGTGCATTTGTGCATGTCTGCATGTGCACATGTGTGCATGTGCACATGTGTGCATGTGGTCTGAAGTCATACTCAAGTCTTAAAGTGTGTTTCCTGTTTTCCTTTCACAGGTACCGAGGTGGGGCTGATTCAGTACAGCAGGGAACCTGATGTCACTGAGACAGACAGTGATGATGAGGATAGGTGTGTTAAGGCACAGGCAGGTTTGTCAGGGTCTATTGTTGGGCCACCAATTGACAGTACACAAGTCTCCACCCCATCCATGCACACAGTCATATTGCCTGTACATCCATCATCACCATTGCCCTTAGCTGAGGGACAGTGTACGGTTGGCACTGGCTAGGACAGTGTGGTATCTATGGCACATGTATCAGGACACAGCAGCCATAGCCAGATTTCTGAAATGGTGCCACATAGGCAGATGCCCAGGGGTTCTTGTAGAGCACTGCTGGTCATCATGCCCCAGCAGATGTGCCACACCTCTTTCTACCACATGCATGTTCCAGGCTGTCATGGAGGCACAGCCACAAATGGAGCGGTACACCAGAGAGGGGCTAAGGGCAAAGAGGGCTCATTACACCTCTGTAAATGACAGTATCCGTGACCGAGCAGGTGCCATACGTTACTACACTGAGGTCATTGATAGATGTTGGGGTGAGACATTGGATGTCCTCCACAATGTCATGTCCATGTGTCAGAGTGCGAGACAGTTGAGATATCAGTGTGGACATATGCCAGCAACATCAACAGCTGGAGGTCGCAGTGGATGTCCAGCAAGTCACAGCCACTCCCGTAGTGCCAGTACCATCCCCAGCAATGTTGGGGGGGGCTGTCCATAGATGGTCCTAGCAGACCACATGCATGTGGCTCTGGCCAGTCCCAGCAGGGACCTGGATCCAGTGGACATATGTCAACCTCTTCGATAGTACCCAATCTGGATTAGTACCTGATACTGTCTGTAGCACCCCTGCCAGGCACAGGTTCCAAATCCATGGCCAGAGATGGTGATCTGTAAAGCCTGCCAGGTACAGTCTGTAGCTGTCTCACAAATCCCCGTATATGACAGCGACATGGTGGAACTGTGTGTATGCAGACACACACACATAAACCAGAAACCTAGGGCAAACACATACCCGCACACATTACATCAACATTGGCCCATAACAGTACTCATGGCCCTCACACACACACTCACACACACATGTCGATTGTATGGCTTAGTGTAGGCCTCTGGCAAACCAACAACACACCCTGTGCAAATGATGAAACCTGTGCCACCTCTTGTCATCTGTAACATTGATGCAGGAACAGGCTAACATGGTGCTGATGCACAGGGTAAATTTAAAAAAGTATAGCAATGGCTGGATGTGTAGCATGTTGTCAGCAGTAAAGTGCGATGATATCCTTGAAGGTGTAGCTGAGCAGGAAAGCTGTAATTAGCAATGTTGTATTGTTTTCACCAGTGTATATTCCAATTGTGTTTTTTTTGCCCATGAGCCACTTGGCTGATGTGTGTAGTTGTGTCTGCATGCGTTATACAGTGGACAGTAAGTGTGGGGTGTGTGCAACACAGGTTTGCGCATGTCCATTTGTGAACATGATGGAGGTGTACTGTCTGCATGTACATGCACATTGGATACATGGGCAGGGTGACATGCCCTGTATTGGCCAGTGTTAACACTCCATAGTTTCTATTGGTGGCCAGTATGCATTGTACTACACACATTTTGGAACTTGAGTACACACATGTGTGTGTATGACACAGGTTGACACTGTGCTGTGGGTGATGCTGTTGTTGCTATCTGTCATTCGTTTGCATTACTAAGGTTAACACTGTCCCATCTGCATAATCCTTTAATAATGCACACTGTTGACCTACAGGGTTGCATGGACCATGCTATCACAAACACAAGAAATTCTCACTTATACAGTAAAAGTGCATTAGTCTCATGGACCCCTGCCATAAACTAAATATATAATAGAAGGTGTGAAGTTGTACCAAAAAGAGTTACATACCAAGAAGGGATAGCCTCTCTAGTCAGTATCATTGGGAAAATACAATCCCCTCAAAAAACATACAAAGCAAGCTTCAAAATACAAAATGGCAAGGATTCCAAAGACAACACTAAAGCTTTCTTTAGTGTTGTGTATAATCTGCAGGGGAAATCTCAGATCGGGTCACAGTTAATGTAAATTGTCACAAAGTACACTTATCTGACTGACATTACCAATTTCTTGTCAGACAGTTTGATTGCGGATTTCACCACCCTGTCGTTACACAAGGGTCACATTTCCAGAACTGAAGAATGTAAAACCTGATGATTCACAGACACTCTGGTTAAAACATCTCTTTACCAAAGTCCAATCCACAGTGGCAATGGTACTGGACAGTGTCCCTGGCTGTATCATACACAAGCTGACATATGAAGTCATCACTCACTTAAACACTCTGTCCAGATGCAGCCTCAATGCAGGTTACATACTTGTGGAATGAAGCACGGTAATGGTGTTCACAGTCCACAAGGGTTGAGGTACAACGTCTTCTTCTTCTCCTTTCAGATGCTCCCATTAGGGGTTGCCACAGTAGATCATCTGTTTCCATTTCTTCATGCCCTCTGCATCTTGTGCTGTCACACCATCCACCTGCATGTCCTCTCTCACCACAACCATAAACCTCATCTTAGGCATTCCTCTTTTCCTGTTACCTGGCAGCTTAATCCTTAGCATCTATTTTACAATATACTCTGCATCCCTCCTCAGCACATGTACAAACCAACTTAATCCTGCCTATCTGGCTTGGTCTACTAACCTTCAAACCTGGACTGACCCTCTAATATACTTATTCCTAAACCTGTCCCCCCTCGTCACACCCAATGCAAATGTTAACACAAATTGATTAAGGGTAGAACTACAACAGATCCTGGAAACTCTCATTCTATAAGCCAGACAAATGTTATCGGGAAGGCTGTGGAGCACAGCATTATGGAACTCATTAACAGAGACATTATGAACCTGCAAACACTGCGCCATACCCACTTAGGTAGGTTCTCTACAGGCCAGATCATGGCTCCTACACCTAGTAGACTTCATGCCAGTTAACAAGGCTATAGGTGAGGGAGGGGAGGTCTACACAGCCAAGCTATAGCTCACCAGCAATTCATACCCATCCCACAATCTGGTATTATACATAACCTCAACAGACTGACCACAAACGATTGTTAGATGATGGTTTGACAACTGACGCACAGATGTAGGACACACAGTAACATTTGCAGCCTCCATGTACAATTCTATGCCAGTAACAAGTGGTATTCACCTGCACTCAGTCCTGGGACCACTCCTGTTTGGCATATAGCTTTCTTAGGTACAGATAAACACAGTAGGGATATGTCTGCCCACATTTGATGAAAATGCATATTGTGGGCTATACTTTATTCTCCAGATGACACACACATCCTCCAAAAGGGTATCATAGAGACAGATACCTGGTGTCAAACTCATGCTGTAAAGCTATAAGTCAAAGAAAGCATAGTTATCCACTTTTAGAAAAGAAAGTATCCCCAGAGTACAACATAGGTAGTAACCCCCAAAATGTGGAACAGGTACTAATGTATACATAGAGCCATGTGTTTAGTCATCTCTCCTTTGATAATCAAATTACCAAAGGGTTTTGGAAATACCTCTGTGGAGCACATAAGCAATAAAGGGTTTGCATTCAGATCCACAGAGGTTGTTGCACACCTATAATGATTAGTCATCTTTGCCAGACTTTGCTTGCTTTGGAACAGGATTCAAATATACCTCAAGCATAAACCCTCACTCACACTCTTCAATAGAAACCGTGATGAGTGGATGTGAAACAGAAAACGTAGCCCAGAGATCACTGCAGTGGCTAAGCTTGTCATTAGCATACAGAAGTGACCTAAGGTCTGGAAAGCGCCAGCACGCTCTGGCAAAGATAACAAATGCATTCATGGAGAAAACAGAGTACCCACCTATGAAATAATTGAGGTCACATGTATGTATATGGCTTTGCCCCACATCTACCTTACATATGTAATGCACATACAGTTGTCATTGTGATATGTCATACACTAGGAAAATCAAAATCCACTCTACATTGACCAACGGTGTCACACACTCTCATAGTCAGCAAGTGCAAGATTCAAACTATTTTCTAAGTACATTATGATACTATAGCGGTATGCATTTACACAATGCGCTTAACACATTACTGGGATTTTACCTTTCCACAGGTATATTTGTAGGATGGTGACATCATCAGACTTGACAAAGATGAGTATACCACTTTTAAGGGGTGTGAGTATTCTCCAAAAAGGTTGTTTTCTCCTCCCAGGAGACACACACAGTTAGCAAATGCAGGATTAAAACCCCTATTTAACTATTTTAGCAGTATGCATTTACACAACACTCTATACACACTACTGGAATTTCATTTTTCCACAGTTATATTTGTAGGATGGTGATAACATTAGACTTGACAAAGATGACTATTCCACTTTTAAGGGGTGTGAGTATTCTCCAAAGAGATTGCTCCTTTTCAGGAAAACACACACACAGTTGTTAAGTACAAGATTCAAACCCCTACCTAACTACATTATGATATTACAACAGTACACATGTACACAACGTGCTATACACATTATTGGGGCTTCTTTTTTCCACAGGTATATTTGTAGGATGGTGACATCATCAGACTTAAAAAAGATCAGTATACCACTTTTAAGGGGTGTGAGTATTCTCCAAAAATGTTGTTTTGCCCCAGGGAGACACATACACACCCAATGGGTGGGTGCAAGATTCAAATCTGGATCTAACTACATCATGAGCTTACAACAGTATGCATTAACATGACACGCTATACACATTATTGGCATTTTATCTTTCCACAGGTATATTTGTAGGATGGTGACATCATCAGACTTGACAAAGATGAGTATACCACTTTTAAGGGGTGTGAGTATTCTCCAAAAAGGCTTTCCTTCCTAAGGGAGACTTACACAGTTGGCAAATTCAGCATTCAAACCCCTACCTAACCACATTATGACACTACAGTAGCATGCATTTACATGATGTGCTATACACATTACTGGGATTTTTCTTTCCACAGGTATATTTGTAGGATAGTGACATCATCAGACTTGACAATGATGAGTATACCACTTTTAAGAGGTGTGAGTATTCTCCAAAAAGGTTGCTATTCCCCAGAGAAACACACCCACAGGTGGCAAGTGCAGGATTCAAACTCCTACATAACAGCATTGTGATATTACAGCAGTACACATTTACATGACATGCTATACACATTACAGGAATTGCACCTTTCCATAGGTATATTTGTAGGATGGTGACATCATCACACTTGACAAAGATGAGTATACCACTTTTAAGGGGTGTGAGTAGTCTCCAAAAAGGTTTCTCTCTCCCCAGGGAGAGACAGACACAAACACACACACACACACACACACACACACACACACACACACACACACACAGTTGGCAAGTGTGGGGTTCTTAATCCAAACTAAGCACGTCTTTACACTTCAGCAAGCAATATGAAGTTACAGGGTGCAATACAGACATTACTTGCTGACAGTTTGCCCAAAGGTTTTTTTCACATTTGCTAACCTCAGCAGGCTTATCATACTAGGTGTATTTTGAGTGTATTGTATGCATAGGCCATGACCATATCATATATGGGTTGATGCAACACATGCTGGCACACACAGGGTCAAACCAGTGGACAAGCTCTGTCAACCCAATACTGGACAATACAGTCAAGAGGAGTAGGGTCATACAACCACAACACCAACAGTTTCACGCAGACCTACAATATAAGCCCCAGCAAAACACACACATAAATACACATTACCATACTCAGAGAATACAAATATTAATCTGAAAAAGAGAGAGTGTCCTCTTAAGCAGACAAGCAAGCAACATGCACCTCCAAGCACATGCCAAAAAACACATAATACACCAAAGCAGTGTGCCTCACAACAGGCCCTAAGGCAAAACAACATACCCAACACTCTAGTAATAGGTGACTTCATAGTCAGGCACACAGATGTTCCACTCACTCGGCTGGACAAGGGGAATGTTGCTGTCATTTGTCTGTCAGGTGCTATGATCCGCCACATAACACAAGCACTTACATCACTCCAGAACAGGTATATATATGACGTGTTCTTTGTACATGTCAGTGTGAATGATCTGAGACATACCTCCCAGGACAACATGACAAGAGATATATAGTAGCTTTATGATCATGTAGCCCAGGCTGGTATGACCCTGACCTTGAGTAGCATCTTACCTTCACCTACATGATACTGCAATATAACAGAAAGATGATAAACGTCAACAATTGGCTGAGCTTCTGGTGTCATTCAAAGGGGATCCAGTCTTGGTCTGCCTGTGATGACACAATAGACAAGCCTCATTGCTTCACTACAGATGGTCTACACTTGTCGCCCCCTATGCTTCTTAATACTAGCCAAGGCTTTTGCTGTCCCCATATTACCTTTATTAGGCAAGGATCAAAGGTTCATAGGTAGGTACTAGGCTATCAGCCCTGGGGCCTATACAAGCCCAGCCAAAAAGGTACCCTGGCTTTTGCCACCCAAAAAATGTATTTTCCTGTGCCACTGTTGAGCAGAGACACAGGAGTGATCCCCGGGGTGAATTTCCTATTTCCCATCCAATCATCATGATTTTTCTTAAAGAGTGCTAATGAGGAGCTTTGTTTTATATAGATAGGTAGTTTATTCCGGAGTATGGGAAGTCTCTGGGACAGGAATCTATCCCTCCGGCATGTTCTGTTTATTGCAGTGACAAGATTTAGGTCCCTAGAGTGTGTAGCTTGGAGGGATTGGGATTTCTTTAAGTGGAGCATGTCCAACAGCTCTGAGTTTGACATAGCGTTGTATGTTAGGCAGAGATTACCTCTGAGTAGGCGATATGTGACAGAGTAAAGCTGGAGTTTTTTGAGATGGTCTGTGTAGGGCATGTGTTTGAGGCCAGTAATCCTCTTTATGAGGTATTTCTGTGGCCTTTCCAGTTGTTGTAGATGTCTTGTGAGGTACATAACAAAAGGGGCATTGTACTTTATAATGGATCTAATGAGTGATGAGTAGAGGGGAACAATGACCTCTTTTTTTCTGCATGAGAAACCTTTTGTGATGAGATGTGCCATGTAGAAAGATTTCCTGACTACTGTGGCAATGTGATTATCAAAGGAGAGACTACTGTCCACCTGTGTCCCAAGGTCTCTTATCACACTTTCGGTGTTAAGTATATACCACCTATGTTGTACTTCATGGGTACAGATTTTTTACCAAAGGGGTGACAATGCACTTTTTGGCATTGAGCTTGAGGCCATGGCTTTGACACCAGGCATCTGTCTCAGTGAGCCCTTTTGTAGGATGTCCACATCATTAGTAGTTTTGATTATGGCTCCTAGTTTGCAGTCATCTGCAAACTTCATTAGCCAAATACCTTCTGTGTTAGCCTGTACTTCAGGGAAGTAGATACCAAACAGGACAGGACACAGGACTAAACCCTGTGTACTCCACTTGTCAATGGTCTGAAGTCGGATTTGGAGTCTGCTACTTTCACAGTGTGGGGTCTGTCGGTGAGCCAGTTGGCAACCCATCTTGTGACATAGGGATTTATACCTAGTTTATTGAGTTTATCTATAATTCCAGAGTGGGGGATGGTGTTGAAAGCCTTGACAAGATCTAGATAGGCTGTGTGAACCACTTAGCCTTGTCTACGGCTTTGATGACTGCTTCAAAGAAGTCTATCAGGTTTAGGAGACATGATCTGCCTTTTACAAACCAGAACTGGTTGGGGTCCAGAGTTTGGAGATTACCAATGTCTTTGTTTATAAGTTCCTTGATGATACATTCCATGGCCTTGCAGACCAGGCTCATCAGGCTAATGCAAACCAGGCTCATCAGGCTAATGGGGTGCTAGTTTCTGGGGTCCGTGGTGGCTCCCCCCTTGTGTAGTGGGATAACCATCGCTGTGCACCATTCAGCAGGCACAAAGCCAGAGGTGAGGCTATAATTGAACATGGTACTTAGGTGTGGTGCCAGTTCATTCTGTAGTTTGTGTAGAATGCAGCCTGGGATGTTGTCTGGTCCCATGGATGCTGTGTTCCTGGCTTTGGAGAGTGTGGTTTCTACCTGAGCAGCTGTGATGACAGGAACTTTGCATTCTTCTGTTATAGAGATGGGCTCTTTCATGGGTGAGGGGGGGTAAAGTTAGCACTGAACCTATCTGCCAGGATGTTAGCAATATCAGTTGGGTCTGTATATTTGGTGCCATTGTGCTGTAACTCTGAGCAGATCTGAGTGTTGCCATTTAGATTCTTGACATAGCTATGGAATGCTTTGTGGTTGTCTTTAAAATCAGTGGCAATTTTGTTTTTTAACTAGCTTTGGAGGGTTTTATCAGGGATCGCAACTTCTTACTGAAGCTAACCAGGGAGCTCCTCCACTCATGGGATTTTACCCTCTTTTGCAACAATTTCTTCCTTCTGTTGTACAGTTTGTTTATGGCAGGGGACCACCAGATTGGCTTCCTTTTCTTGGAGGATAGCATCTTGGTTCTGTTTGGGATAGCACGATCCATGCACTTATGTAAGTGCTTATAAAGTGCAATTGTGTAGGATTCAATAGTCGTAACTGTATTGTCCATCTGCATGGGTGTCATGATGATCACCACTTCGGTCTTAAGAAGCATGGAGAATTTTTTTAACATGGTTTCCTTAATGGGGGTGGGGCAGAATGTGGATATGTAGGGTAATTAGCTTATGGTCAGATCGGACCAATGAGGCATTGACTTCAGGTGTAGAACACTGGTCACTCAGAACAAACCAAACCCCGTAACCAGCACAAATAACCACAAAGTGAGCTAAATGCTACTCATTGCCAGAAGTCTCAGCCTCCAAATGCACACCCTCACGGCACTTCTCAGTATGGAGAATATTGATATCTGTGCAGTAACAGAAACCTAGTTCAAGGCTCCAGAGAGCACACCAGCACTATCAGGATACTACTCATTCCATACCTTCCAGCATCAGAACCTGGATCATAGCACATAAGGTGGGGATGTATCCATATTCATCAAGGATACCTACAGCTCTATCTACAACCTCTCTATAGGATATGTACCCATAGAATGTTGCACAGCAATGTTCTTCCCACTCCACAGGGGTGGGGCCACAAAAGACCCTTGGTATTCATGCTCTATGAGCCTGACAAGTCTGATCTGCAAGGCAATGGAGCCAGTCACAATGGAAGTCAACAATAAATACATTGGGAACCTTCATACAGTTGAGCACACCCAGTTTGGCTTCGTCAAATGCAGATCACACCTCCTGAACTGGGTGGATTTCTTTGAGACAGTTACCCAGCCTACAGATGATTGAAAGGAGCTCCACACAGCCTACCTATACCTCACTAAGGCCTTTGACACCATTCCCCAGTCAGGTATCCTAGATGAACTCACCAACCTGGGCATGAATCCATGCATCACAAGATGGATTGCAAACTGGCTCACAGATAGATCCCACAAATTAAGAGTTGCTGGCTACATGTCAGACTCTACACCGGTAACAACTGGTGTCCCCCAAGGTTCAGTCCTGGGGTCCCTCCTGTTTGGTATAGACTTCTCAAAAGTACATGCCAACACAGGAGGGTTGTGGTTGGCTAATTTTGCTGGGAACTGTAAAGTGTTTGCCATAATAGATTCCCTAGGTGACACAAATATTATTCAGAAGGGACTCTATGAGACAGATGTGTGGTGTCAGAATCATGGCCTCAAGCTCAATGTGAAAGAATGCATAGTAATCCCCTCTGGGGAAAACAAAGTACCCACAAACTATCACATAGGTGTTACCCCCTAAAAACTGAGAAGGTAATAAGGGATCTGGGGACACATGTAGATAGTCATCTTTCCTTTGACAACCATGTCAAAGTGATTAGAAAATCCTATGTGGCCCACCTAATCAACAAAGGATTTGCATCAGGATCAAAAGAGATAGTGGTGGCTCTCTACTCTTAAGTCATCAGACCCATCATCGAGTACAATGCACCATTTTGGATGTACTCGACTAAGCATATCAAGCAGCTGGAGAGATCACAGAGGTACCTCACCAAGAGGATTACTGGTCTCAAACAGTTGTCTTATGCAACACAACTGGTAAAACTAAATCTGTTCTCCGTTGCTTACCGCCTACTCAGAGGCACACTCTGCCTAACATACAAAGCCATATCCAACACATAACTGTTGAAAATGCTCCATCTATGGATAACAAAATTGAGTCGCACTACACACTCCGGGGATATGAACCTCATCACAATATGAATACAACATGCTGGTGGGATAGAGTACCATCCCAGACACTTGCCTTACTGTGGAACAGAGTCCCAATGTACATCAAACAGAGCCCCTCGCTGACACTCTTCAATAGGAACTTTGATGAGTGGATGGGAAACAGACAACTCACACCTGGCATCACATCAACAGCCCCACTAGAAAGGGGCTTAGGGTACTAACTATTAGAACTAGTGCTTAGGAGACTACTCAATGGGGTGTTGAAAGCTGCACAACTTGCCTAGGCTAATATATGCCTTTGTGAAGATAGTCTACTACATACCTATGAACCTATGTGACAGGTACATGTCTACAGATGGTAGATGTGTACTTCATTGTACAGTCATGTTGTACAGCAGGCACATGCACCACATACACTGTAATACTTGCAGATACTGGTGGTTGTTATGTACAGTGGGTGAGATGTGCACCTCATGTCTTTTGTGCCATTGGGATGTGTGCTGGGTGGGACAGTCCTGGATGGCTCCCTGTCATGGTCACCCTCATACACACATCTCTGCCTGTCACTCTTTAGCTTATTATACTGTGTTCCCCCTACATATATATAGGTACATAAGTAGGTAATAGGCTATCTGCCTGAAGGCATATATTAGTATGGCCAGAGTGTGCAGCTATCACCACACCTGGGGTTAGTTCCCTATGCCTCTGTGTAATAGAGTTGATAAAGTGATCCATGGTGTGACAGTTCAGTTTCACATACACTCATCAAGGCTCCTCTGGAAGAGTGTCAGTGAGGAACTCAACTTAATGTAGGTTGGGAGCCTGTTCCAAAGAAAGGGAAGTTTGTGAGTTAGTAATGTATCCCTCCAACATGTTCTATTTATTGTTGTGATGATGATATCCCTGGAGCATGTGGCACAGTGAGCTTGGGTTTACTTCAGATAGAGCATGTACATCAGTTCTGCATTGGACATGCAACTGTCTGTCAGATACAGATCGCCTGAGTAGACAGTATGCAACAGAGTACAGATTGAGTTAATTTCAGTCATGTTGCATGGGGCAACTGTTTGAGGCCAATAATCCTCTTGTTGAGGTACTTCAGTGGTCTTTCCAGCTGCTGAAGGTGCCTAGTCAGATTCATCACAAGTGTGCCATGATACTCTCTGATGGGTCTGATGACTGATGAGTAGAGGGAACCTCCTTTGACCTACATGCAAAGACCTTGGCAATTTGTGGGAACACATAGCATGATTTTCTAACCACTTTGTGAATGTGTTTCTGTAAGTAGATATGAATATCCACATGTGTCCATAGATCCCTTATTATTACCTCCATATTTCGGGTCTTGGCACCTATGTGGTATTTGTATGACTGTTGCTCGAGGACATAATTTTGACACCACATCTGTCTGACTGAGACCCTTTTTAAGGATGTCTCTGTTGTCCCAAATATCGATTATGACAACCTTTTTGCAGTCATCCACAAAATTTGCTAACCATAGCCCTCATGTGTTTGACTGTATTTCTGAAAAGTATACACCAGACAGGAGGGGTCCCAAGACTGAGCCATGGGGGACAGAAGTTGTTACCAGCTTACAGTCCAACAGGTAGAACACAATTCTTACCTTGTGGGATCTATCTGTGCCCCAGCTGGCAATCCATCAGATGACATATGTGTTTATGCACAGGTTGTTGATTTTGTGGATATGACATGCGTGTGGGATGTTGGAAAAGGGTTTTTCAATGTCTATGTAGGCCGTGTGGAGCTCATTTCATTGATGTATGTCCTGGGTGATTGCCTTGAAAACTGTCTAGCAGGTTTAGGGACCATGATCTGCCCCTGACCAAACCATAATGGGTAGGGTTGGGTGTTTGTAGGCTCCCAATAGCTCTGTTTATGAGTTCCTTAATGACGGACTCCATGGTCTTACAGATCAGGCTTATTAGGCTTATAAGACAATAGTTCCCATGGTCTGTTGTGCAGCAACACTTGTGGAGTGTGCCAAATGTTGCTGTAACCCATTCAACAGTTTCATATCCTGTAAAGAGGGTGAGTCTCAACAGACTGTTCAGGTGCAAGGTCTGTTTGTTTTGGAGTTCACATATGACACAGCCAGGGACACCATGTCATCCTATAGACACCGTGTTTTTAGGTTTGGATAGAGCTGTTTAACCATTGTATATGTGATTTCTGGCTTTTCACAATCTCCAGGTATGGTAATGGGCCCTTTTGTCAGTAAGAGGGGGGTAAATATGTATGAACCTGTCTGACAAGATGTTGGCAATGTCAATCATGTACATGTATTCATTTATACTTTGCACTGACTCTCAGAACATAAATGAGAATACAATGATATTTATGACATAGCTAAAGAAAGCTTCATGGTTCTCTATGGACTCGTTGGCAATATTTTTGCCAGAACATGGCTTGGATAATGTTAGGAGTGCTCATTGTTTCTTGATGATACAGATCAGAGATTTATTGATCTTCTTTGGATTTTCACTTTCTTTGAACAACTTAAGTACTTGTATTACATAGTTTGATTATGACAGGGGTCCAATATATTATATGGGTCTGTTTTCATATCACTGTGTGTGCAAGGCAGGATTGGTGAATAGTGACATGTGTCTGGAGTAAGAATTGCAACTGCCAGATATGTGTGGCCCACTGCTGTACTCAGACATGGCCTAAGTGTGTGAGCATGCTCAGTATGACCTTTCAGTATTTTGTTGACCGAAATTTGTTTTGTTTGTTTAAGTGTGTGACCATGCCCAGTATGACCTTTCAGTATGTTGTTGACTAACATTTGCTTTGTTTGTTTAAGTGTGTGAGCATGCCCACTATGGGCATATACATACTATATATGTGTGTGAAAATTCAAGTTGGTTTTTACTTCAGGGCTCACCTTTGTGTTGTACATCGACAGGAAGCATGCTGTGCCTGCGGGGTCCCATGAGTCAATTTGCATAGACTTGTCTACATTTCTACATACAGGGGGGACAGCTATTGTTTGTACAGTTCTACACTGGGGGGGCACACCTGAGTGTTACTGTGGGTGTACATAGGATGAGGGGTAGACCTGACACGTATACACATTTGCTAGGCCTGCACTGCTATGTCAGGTACTCCATTTTAGTCTGTACTGCTGCCTATCATACTGGCTTGAGGCATACCACTCTACTACAGACCTTAGCTTCCAATTACATGCATATTAGTTTGTGACTTCATAGCCTACCCAACACACATCACACAGCCTTGCCTGCTGTTATCTGTCTGCATAGGCCTGGGGGGAGGTTACTCATATGCCTCTTCAGAGGGCATGATACAGCATTTGTTTGTATTTGCGTTTGTCTGCAATTGTCCTGTTGACTGTGACTGTTAGGTATGTGACCCCCCCAACTGGTATGTATGAGTGACTTAAGTTGTGTCTGTGCCAGTGAAATGCTGTCATGGCTTAGTGTTTCAGTACTGTGACTATAGTGCACAGTATCCTGAGTTTGAGCCCTGTCACTGATTTTTATTTTCCTGCTGGGCAGACCTGACTGGTTAAGGAACAGTAAAGAAGTGAAAAGTATAATCCAAGGCAGCGAAGAGCAGCAAGAAACAACGATGAAGCCAAAGGTAATGTCCACAAAAAGTTTATTCAAACACACAACATAAATTTCTCCAAGTCCTTCTCTCAAACACACAACATAAATTTCTCCAAATCCTTCTCTCAAGCGCTTTCGCTCAGTGCAACACTGAGCTTTATCAAGATAAAAATGCAGGGCAGAACAACCTTATTTGTAAGTCTCTTAATGAGATCATGTGCTTCGTTAATTAAAATCCGTCAAGTTACAATTAAAATTAATTGGTGACCAATTTAAAATTAAAGAGCAAGATGTATGAAATACATAAAATCCTAAATAAAATACCTTTTGCTAAATATGTTGTAGTTAAAAAATATGTTATTTAAAAGATATGTCATTTGAAAATCACAAAGCATTCGTGTATAAATAAATAAATCTTGTTATATGTTAATGTCCCATGAAACCACATTTGTAGTGATTGATTCTTATAACACTGTTTATTGTGCAATAAATATTACAATGGGGTACCACGAATAAATGATGTGAGTAATAAATAGTAATAGATAAAAATCAAATGTTAAAAATGCAAGAATTAAAAATGAAAATAATAATCAAGTATTAAGTGTTCAAACGTTGTTACATAGATTATATTCCCTATACTCAGAATAAATATAAATATAAAATACAAATAATTTGATACAAATAAGTAATGTTGATAATCTCTTACTAAATGCTGTATGCTATAACTTAGCTCTTCTTAGTTTTAAAACACTACTTAAATTTGTGTAGTCATTTAACCCTGGCCATTTAGCTGCATCCAGTCTTAGTTGCCATATAAGCTCCCTATATTCCAATTTAGTCTCCCAGTCTCTCTTGTCGGGTGTTATCTGGTCTAACACAATGAACTTGATTTCCATATCTGGGCAGGACAAAGAGTGTTTATAAAAAGCATTGGCCTCTTTTTTCTTGGAAATATCATAGAAATGCTCATAAATTCTTCTCTTTAGAGTCCTTTCTGTTTTTCCAATATAGAAACTTTGACATTTTATACATGAGCCTAAATATACAACATATTTTGCATTGCAGTTAAAATACCCATTAGACCGGAATAGATATTTCCTAGATGGGATGTATATACTATGATCATTCAACATAGCAGTGCATTGTTTGCACATTCCACATTTATAAGTTCCTTTCTTGGATCTACTACCAGTGGTATTCGAAATTTCTTTTCTTTCAAATAGCTCTTTCATGTTAGTACCCCTGCGTCTAGCAAATGTGGGTTTAGTTGGAACCTTTGTTGAAAAATCATCATGCAATGTAAGAACTGACCTTGTTACTGTTTCCTCTATCAGGTCAGAATTGCTGGAAAATGTGTGCATGTAACTAGTTTGTTCTAGCTGCTGGGTGTTCTTATGCAAGTTATCCACTTGCGGTAACATGCATCCTAAAAGTGGAGGGTATTTTTCTTCTCTACATGCGGAAATTTCCATGACCAAATTCTTGATTAGTTTGGCCGGGTAGCCCCTTTCACAAAATTTCTCTTCTAAAAAGCTAACCTCGTTTGAGAAGTATTCCGCAGTGCTACACATTCTAGAAGCACGGATTAGTTGCCCTTTGATAATTCCTTTCTTTTGATAGAAAGGATGACTACTGCTAAAGTGTAGGTAAGAATTAGAATATGTGGGTTTCCTGTATACTCTTGAAGCAAACTTGCCATTGGTGAAATCCTTGATTATAGTTACATCTAGATAGTTCAAACTAGTGTTACTGACCGAGTGTGTAAAGATCAAAAAGGAAGTGGTGGAGTTAATGTAATTTACAAATTTCTGAGAATCCACCTCTGTTCCATGCCATAACAAACATATATCATCCAGGTATCTAACATAGTGTTTAATGTGTTTCACCCAGTCTGTGCCAAATATGAAAGTCTGTTCCCATTTGTGCAATACAATGTTCGCATACAAAGAGGCACAAGAAGCCCCCATTGCAACTCCCAATCTCTGTTTGTAAATTTTGCTGTTAAAACAGATGAAATTATTGTTTAACACAATATCCATGAATTCGACTAGCAAATTCACAACATTGGCACCAAGATTGGCTTCTTTGACCAAAACGTCTTTGAACCAATCCAGACCTGTCAAATGTGGTATACTGGGGAATAGTTGCACTATATCGATAGTTACCATTAAAAGGTCTGGGTGGTACAAATGGGATCCCATACCCTTTAGGAAGTCCCAAGAATCTTTGCATATGTGGCTTAGTGATGCAACAAACCATTTGAGGACGTAGTCAATAAATTTCCCCAAAGGTTCAGTGATGCTTCCTTCACCAGAAACTATTGGTCTGAATTTTAAAGGGTCCAGTCCTTTGTGGGTCTTTGGAATACCAAAAATTACTGGGATTCTTGGTTTGGCTACAAACAAGTAATTATATAGCTTTTCATTAATGGCTCCTTGTAAAAGGTGGTCCATTAATAGATAGTTAATTTTGGAATATGCTATGTGTAGCTCATTTGTTGAT
Organism: Protopterus annectens; assembly: GCF_019279795.1. NCBI lineage: Eukaryota > Metazoa > Chordata > Ceratodontiformes > Protopteridae > Protopterus > Protopterus annectens. The sequence continues at coordinate 612,927,888 of NC_056730.1, read as the reverse complement.
ATCAAGCCATAATGCTCAACATCCTGTAACATGTTGTAAATATGCGCATCATAGTCTATATTGTACATCAAAACTAAGCCCCCTCCTTTATCCGGTTTCATTACTCTACACCCTTCTTCCTTTAAAAACCTGATTATGTGTGTTTCATTCAAACTTAGATTCTGGGGACCTGCAGCAGGTTGTCTAATGCCAATAGCTCTTAGATCTCTTTCCACCAATTCTTCAAACACCTCAGTGGAGGAGTGTGTGGGAGGGTTAAAGGTACTCTTTCTAGTAAGTATGTCACCTTGACAGGGTTGACCCTTGAAGTATAGAGACAAATTCAATTGCCTAACAAACATTTTAAGATCTATCAGTTCTTTTTCAAGATTAAATGATCGTGCTGGTATAAAATGCATACCTCTTGTAAATAAGTTAAAATGTTCCTTCGTTATCTCTAAATCAGTAAAATTATAAACAGTAAAATTGTTATCCGTGGTCACCGTGTAACTGGTGGGGGTAATAAGAGGTGAATCCAAAGGTACACAACTCTCCTGGTCGGGCATAGCATGACTGATCTCGGTTACTTGTTCCATCTCCTCGTTGGGAATCTGCCCCCCCTCCCCCCTGATTTGTCTGGGGGAAATATAAAATCCTGATGAGAGTTCTTTATTTCCTTTTCCGCTAGTCTCTCACTCCTTCTAGGTAGGTCAACCTGCGTGTCATCATTATTAAAACTACGGACATTGTTGTGCTGTGTAACAGTGTTGTTAGTCCATCTAGCCTTTACTGGGAGTGGGTAAGCCATGCCTTCACTATATTCTCTAAGATCCCTTTCTAATTTGTGTATCTTGCAGTTCACAACCTTAACACAGAACCTGTCTACTTCATTGAAAATATTATCATAGTTATACTTCACTGAAGCAAAGTTCTTGTCATTTACTAATGCGTTATTCAACCCATTTAAGTCCTTAAGCAGAGCATCAGCCTTAGCTTCATACTCTGCTACCATAACCTCCAACACTTCAATTCCTGCATGGTTAAAAATGTCACACAGTTTCTTCTAGTATGCAGTACCTTTTTGAACATTATTTGGAAACTTAAAATGTCTTAAACCTTTGGGAACCCTTTCTACTTTTACACATTCTTTTAAATAGTCTATTTCCAGTTGGTTCATTTTGTAGGTGTACAGCTTATCACGTAATGTGTTAAAGTCTTGTTCTATATCAGCGTTGTTAACAGTATTGTCTGTACCTTGTTTGAACCAGAACTGCTGTTCCGCCCAGGCATTGAAGTTAAAATCCTTATTACGGTCACCTACATCACTCGCACCCTGATTGTTTGCTTTGTTTGTCTGTTTACTCATGCCCTGCTGGATACTAGACCCAAACTGAACGCCACTGCTTGCTGGCAAGGGTTCACCGGAAATACGTCTTCTCTTTTGCTCCAGCCCCTGTTGCTGGTTGCCTGGCAACGTTGAAAGCATGCCCGTTTTACTAGTGTTGAAAACTTCTGTTAACTGCATTAACATGTCCAATAATCTGTTGAATTCAGCCCTGGTAACTGGCCCATTTTCATCTAAAGCTTTGAGCACCTGTGGGGTGCCTATGAAGTCGCTCTGTACCACTTCCTCCGCCATGGAACAAATTGGAACCAAGAACACAGCAAAAAGCTTGAAACCAAGACCAAGTGAAAAGTATAATCCAAGGCAGCGAAGAGCAGCAAGAAACAGCGATGAAGCCAAAGGTAATCTCCACAAAAAGTTTATTCAAACACACGACATAAATTTCTCCAAGTCCTTCTCTCAAACACGACATAAATTTCTCCAAATCCTTCTCTCAAGCGCTTTCGCTCAGTGCAATACTGAGCTTTATCAAGTAAAGAAGGTGTGAGCATGTCTACCCGACTTTGCTCAACTTTGCCTGACTTTGCCCGACTTTGCCCAACGTTGCCCAACTTTGCTTAACATTGCCCGATGTTGCGCTGGTTAGCGCGGTGCACAGCTATGTGCAATTGGATTTAAATATGCTCAATACTGGTAAAATGTGCTTAGCAGTGCTTTATATTGCTTAAAATAGGGCACTCATGCCTCAGGTGGTGCTACAGGGCTGCCTATGTCGGACGCACATAGTACACTCCCTATACATGTTTGAAAACAGGTAGAGTCAAGTTAGGCATCCCTTTTACTGTATGTCTGAGTCAGAGAGCGGTGTCATTTCCAGGGTTCCTACTGAGTAAGTGTATGTGCTATACATTGTCTCTTTGCCAAGGCCAGGGCATACTGGGCACGCCTCCTTCTGCCTACTGGGGCAGGCTCAGGTTCTTCCTCCTATGAGTCACACTGTGCCTGCGCAGGCCTTGGCAATGGTGGGGAGCTGTTTGGCCCTACCCCATGCTGTTCCTGCTGCAGTTGTTTCTGCAGGATCATATTGTGTAGCATGGCACATACCATAACAATTTGGGTGCATGTAGTTGGTGAGTACTGCAAGGCTCCACCAGATGTGTCCAGGCACTGGAACCATGACTTGAGCATCCCAAACACACGCTCAATTATGTTTCTTGTTTGTGCGTGTGCCTCATTATGGAGTTCTTGTTCAGGTGTGTGTGCATTTCTGATGGGTGTCATCAGCCACAGCTCAAGTGTGTATCCAGCATCCCCCACTAGGTGACCATCAGGGATGTCCCCATTGGCAACTCTCTGATACAGCTGCGTCAAATGCCAGATGTGGAAATCATGATAGCTTCCAGGGCAGCCAGCACACACATTCATTATTATGCCCTGGGCATTGCACACCACCTGGTAGTTGATGGAGGGAAGCCCTTGTGGTTGATGTAGACCCTACCCCACTCACTGGGTGGTGCTTTGATGCGTATGTGCATGCAGTCTATTGCACCCACTACCTCAGGGTATTCTGCTATTTGGTGGAAAAGATGCGTATTGCTGGCCAATGCCTCACAGGAATTGGTGAAATATACGTGCTCACCGGCATGTGCTGACATGGCATCCAGGAACTGGTGGAGTACCCTGGATGCTGATGCCTGTGAAATCCCCATCATATCACCAGTTGGTCTTTGGAAGGTACCTGTAGCTAGTATTCCTATGCCAACACATACCTTGGTATCCACTGGGATGGGATCCCCTCTGTTGGTTCTGTGTATGAGGCGTGGCTGGCACAGCTCAACAATTTGCTGTAGGAGGTCTCTGTCCACCCTATAGCGCTCCACTATCTCCAGCTCATGTAGCCCCTGGTAGGTTACCCTGGGTCTGTACACTCTTCTCTGGCTCCTCACTGTGGGTTGCTCAGCAGCATTCACAACATCACCACCCTCAGCACCTTGCACATGTTGGTTTATGATAACAAGAGCAGCCCCTAACATTTTGTCTGACTTAAGCTTTTTAAGCTTTCCCTGTTTGTATACTGCAGTGTTGCAGAGTTTGTGGGAAAAAACAGGGAGGAATGCTGTTTCCAGAGTTTAAAGTGCTGGGCTGGGCTGGGCTAGTCTGCTGCCTGTGTAATTGGCTGATTCTGATATATTTCACCTGGCAGTTCTGCTAGTTCTCCTTGGTTAACTTCCTACTACTTCTTTTCCTTCCTTTTGCCTTTCTGTTTCCACCCGTGGGGAAGCACAAGCGCAAACGTGCACACACGCACACACATGCTGTGTGCATGTTTGCAAGGAGTTTCCTATCTTTTAACATTGTGCACCTTTGGTTTGAGGTTTTTAAATAGGACAACTGTAGGCACACCTCTTGCAATCCTGAACAACTCAAAGCAAACATAAGCCACTGTGCTCCAATCAGCTTACAGCCTGTCTGACACACACCCCCATTATGTCACCTATATTCTACTCTACTACTCACCCACTCCTACTCTTACACTCTTGGGACATGGCTCACATGCTGGGGAAAATTGGGATCCACTATCCTTATCCTCATTTGCATAGGATTGCCTACTAATTCACGGTTACATCTCTGACACTGAGCTTCCCCCCTTAGCAACCACTACTCAGTGGCCATGTTGTCTTCAGCCTGCCATTCACCTGCATGGCAGAATAAGTTTTTTAGTGAAAAGGCCTATTTTTGGCTTTTTTTAAGTTTTTTTTTTGTTTTTATAAGCACTGCACGTTTGCGCAGTGCTGCGTTATGCTTAAACATCAGAAATTGGGGGAAAAAAAGTTAGATTTTTATATTTATAAACATTTATAAATGCCAATGGCCATATATTTGGCCATTGGCATGCTTTCTCAACTGTATGCATCCTTTATTTGAAGCTGCCATACCTCTGTTTAGCTATTTGCAGAATGGTACTCCATTACCAACGGAGTACATTTCTGCAGATAACACTAATCTTCCACGGACAGGTTAGTGTTTCCTAGATCGCAAATTTACCTCATTTGCATAGCTTTCACCAGCAAATGAGGTAATTTGCATACCATGATGCTGTCCGTGCAAGAGTAGTTTTAGCAGCTCTCGTGCACGCCCCCGCCGGCTGTTCCTGGATTGCACGGCAAACATATTGCCTATTTGACTTCTTACACTACTCTACAACTCCGTGCAAGCTTTCGTATATCCGGCCCCTGATGTGTCATGAGGAGCATACTTGAAGTGATTACATCAGTATCTTATTGTATGGCTCCCTTAACATGGAGTGTGAGACATAAAATAAAGTGGCCCTCTTACTGCACCATATCTTTGCTCTTTGGCCAAGTTACTCCAGCCCATTGTTATTGCCTGACAGACAGATCTTACCAGATTTAAGCCCCTAATAATCATGCTCCACACTCTACAGAGTTGTGTAGTAACTGTGTCTTCCACAGGCAATGGTAATGTAGGGTGTAACAAAGAACACACATCAAGTTATAAAGTAAGAAAGATGCTCATTTATGCAATACAAATGTTTCTGAGTGATCAAAAGGATGTAGCAATGTTACCGTTTCCCCAAGTGTAATTCATAAATATCACTGTTGGTTGGCTAAGCCACTGTTGTCTGTCCATATTGTTCTACATACACACATATTCCCAGAGTTGAACCACTGCCTATCCAGGTATTCATGCTATACAAGTCATTATTAACTGCATGTGCCACAGGAGAAATCTCACTACAAGCATCACAGAACACCTGTTTGACTAGCATGAAAACCCCAATGTGTTGAATGGGCTTGGGGAGAAATAAATTGATGCAATGCTATTTATGTCACTGTAGTACACTAATATTATGTTGTCCATTACTGGACTGGAACAGCTGCCTGTGTATGTCTACAATCTACAAAACTCTGTATTAGCCATACATGTCACAGGTGAAGTCTTACCACAACTATGAACATATTTGAAGGCATGACATCATCATCACCATGGTACAAAGCAGTTCTTTGAGCTAAAAGTAATGGAGGAGTCCTCCTCCACTGTAGTTGTACACATTAAAACTGTGATGGATACAGTTCATGTATAACAGTATACTGACACACACTCATTATACATGTATACTGACACACACTCATACTATTCAGTCATTGTGGGTTTCAAACAAATACCTACCGAACTACAGGATATTGTCTCAACTGCACGCATCACAGTAGAAGTTGTACTGCAGCTGTGATAAGGGATGTATTTGAAGGCATTACATCATCCTACTGCTGCAAGGCATATGTGTGCCTTTACATTGACTGAAAGATTGGTGTGATCTGTCTCTCTATCACAACATTTTGCATGATGATAGATGCACCTAACCATAAATGTTGCATTATTCAGTCATCTCTGTGACTGTAGAAGCACAATCTGTAGAAAATGCTGGATTAAAACTCTTCGCTTACTGAGCCCACAAGCTATAAAATATTGTAATATTTCCTGACACCACAGAAGCTGGCTTAATGGAAGGTTAATATAAATCACATTTCAGCAAATGGGATCATTATTGTTTAAAAGCAGTTGTCTGTGCTAAAATAGACAGAAAGTAGTGAAAAGAGCCCTTTCTGGCTATAGATGTACATACCAGGTGTTTATGTCAGATTAGTGAGTTTTCAGAAACCCGAACTTCATATGGTCTAGACCATATGTTCAAATGTCTGAAAACTTGAGACATTTGGATCTGGGAGTCTATCATTTTCCCAACTGTAGTGTGATCACTAAGTTAGTATAAATGATTTGCAAGAGGCATGGGAGGCACAGCCCCCCACATGAGGTTGCAGGGGGGCCTGCCCCCCCCCCCCACTAAAATGTAGATTTTTTTTTGTTTTGTTTCATTTGAGTTTTTAGAAAGTCAGACGTGGTGTCAACCATATGAAGTCTGGGTTTCCAAAATCTTGATAATCTGACATAAACCCACACATCAGATATATGGGTGACACTGTCTCTACCTACATGCACTTTCACACACATTCTAAAACAACTAAGTCTATGAATTAATGTGTGGGTTCAAACTGACTACCTGAATAAGTTCAAAAGCTAGAGGATATTGCATGAACTGTAAAAATTACATGAGATGTTTGCTTACATGTCTGAAAGTGCACATTTGAAAGGATGAAACCAGCATTGATTTGATAGTGTAATGGGTTTGCTAAAATGGACTGAAAGTGGTGGGAGAGCTTATTACCACTGTAAAGCTACACACTGTATCTGTGAGAGAGGCCATTCCTGCCTAGCACAAGAGTGACACACAAACACACACACACACACACACACACTAGTTAGTCACTACTGGATTCAAACCACCTCCTATGTAGTTACACAGTATAGAGAACACAGTATCAACTGCAAGCACCACAGGCAAATTTTTAATGCAGTTGTGAGATAGATCACATTTGAAAGTATGACCTCATCAGCATGTAGCTCAACAATTGCTTGTGTTAAAATGGGGAAAAATGATGGCTGAGCCCTGTTCCTCTGCAAATGTATTGCCTGAGAGGAAGTGTTTACATGAGATCTTTTGTTGAAGCTATATTTACCCGCCACAAGATGCATATCCTCATCCCAGTTCCACAGTGTTGGAATCAAACAACCAACTTATCTAGTTACACACTCTAAAGGACATAGTATAAATTGTGAGCACCACGAGAGAAGTCTTTTTTTAATGTGGAGATAGAGCACAGTTGAAATGATGACCTCATCAGTGTGTATCAGAATAAATGTTAGTGTTAAAATTGCAAGAAACTGATGTGGGAGCCCTGTCTCAGTGTGAATGTTTCTCCTGGGTGGAACTGTACATATCAGATCTATTGTTGTACTATATGTGCCTGAGACCATAGACACACACACACACACACACACACACACACACACACACACACACACACACACACACACACACACACACACACACACACACACACACACACACACACACACACACACACACACACACACAGACACACACATAGTAGTTCAGCACTGCTGGATTCAAACCATCTAGCTATATAGAACACACATTATTAACCACAAGGACCACAGGAGAAGTCTAATTACAACAGTGTGATAGTGCACTTTTGAAAGGCTAACCTTGTTTGTGTGTTGTGGAGAAGGTGTTTTGGCTAAAAATGCACAGATTTATGCTGGGGCTCTTCCCTGGGTTAAATACTCCTCCTGACTGGAAGTGTTGACATCAGTCATCAGATGAGTGGGTGAAACCTGTCCTACATAGCACTATAGACAAACACACTCATGCTAGTTCCACAGTGATAGATATGAACCACCGTCCTATCTAGTTACACAGACTAGACTATACCTTACCAATCACAAGCCCCACACAAGAAGTCTGCTTGCAGCAGTGAGATAATGCACATTTAAAAGGATTTCTTCAGCAATGTGTTGCAGAGAACATGTTTGTCATAAAAGTGGAAGAAATTGATAGGGGAGCCCTCTCCCAGTATAAATGTGTCTTTTAACTGGAAGTGCACATAACAGAACTTTTTATGAAGCCAGTTCTACCAGACACTACAGACACACACATTTATAGTAGTTCCATAATGCTGGATTCAAACAACCTACCTGTCTAGTTACACAGCTTAGAGTACACAGTATTAACTGCAAATGTCACAGAAGCAGTCTTCTTTTAATGGTGAGATAGAGCATATTTGAAAAGATGATGTCATCATTGTGTAGCAAAACAAATAATAGAATTAAAATTGTAATAAACTGATGTGGAAGCACTGTCCCAGTGGAAACATTTCTCCTGAGTGGAAGAGCAGATATGTTGCTGAAGCCATACCTACCTGACACTATAGACACATGCACTCATACTAGTTCAGTACTGCTGGATTTGAACCACCAAGCTATCTAGCACACACAGTACCAATCACAACTGCCACAGGGGAAGTCTTATTATAGCAGTGAAACAGCACACTTTTGAAAGGATTGCCTCATCAGTGTATTGCAAAGAAGATATCTGTGATAAAACTTTAAGAAATTGATGGGGGAGCCCTCTCCCATTTTAAGTGTTAGACAACTAGACCACTTGCAAAATTAATTAAATGCAAATATTTACTCAATGCATATGAATGGAACACTTACCTTGGATTTAATGATTTTTCTCATGTCATTTACCAAAAGTAAATAAGAGTCAAAGTGAACCTCTCATGAGGCCTATAGTTTCAGGGAGAGATTGGCTTACTGAACCCATTGCAATTACTTTGGAAAGTATATTAAAGCACTCTAATTTATTCACACAGTTTTATTTTAGACTCAATGATTTTGTACAACAATTGTATACTTGGTCTAACACTAACACATTGGATGATGATGTTTTAGTTGTTACTCTTGACATAGAGTCCCTGTTCAGTTACACTGAATGACTGGGGTACTGAATGGGTTATAAATAATCTGACTATCCATACTTATTTTTCTAACACCAAAATAAGTATGCTCTGTGAATTACCTTTCTTTGCTTTAGCAAACAATATATTCACTTTCCAAAAGGAAAATTATTTGCAACTGAAAGGGGTAGCAATGTGCTCACCTGCTGTGAATACATATACCACCATCATACTTCCTCTATGGGAAATGAATTATATTTTTCATAATGTTAATCCTTTCGTAAAATTTTATTATATAGGAGGTTTGTGGATGATGTATTTATATTATGGAAAGGCACTGAAATGCTCTTGGGTGAATCTATTTATTATCTAACTGATATTGTAGGGATATTTAAAGTTTAAAAGTAAAAATTCTAATGATTACAAACATTTTCTGTAGGTTATATTTCTTAAAATGAAATTGAGTTTATTAAGTAATAGCATATATAAGAACGAGATTAAAAATCATTCTTATTTATTTAGATCTCATATGCACCTCTTGTTTTTATTCAGGAACATACTCAAAGGCAAATGAAAAGACTTGGTAGACTAAATACTGATCAAGAGACTTTAGATAAACAGTTGAAGGAGATGAGATATGACTTCTTAAATAGAGGGTATGATTTTAAAGAACTGAAGTGTGTAAACATATTTTAGATAGAGAGAATATAGGAAAATCTTTTGGTGAAATTGCTAAGAAAGACAAGCCAATTGGTAATGATTTTCAAATAACTATTTCTTAAAATAGACACACGGGTACTTTTAAGGATGTAATTGCCAAACAGTGGCTCATTCTGAAACGTGGATAAACTGAATGGTTTATTACCAGAAAGACCTATTTTTTTAGTTTATAAAAGTGCTCAAAATCTGAAGCAACATTTATGTTTTAAGGAGCAAATAAATATTAAGAATACATTTGATAATAGATGTGGCACACATCTGTGTACAAATGTGTATATTGGAAATATATAAATAGTATAAATAGTACAACTTCTTTTAGACATCCCACAACAGCAAATGTTATGAGTTAAAGCATTGTGCCACTTGTGAATCAATTAAAGTGGTATATTTGGCTAAATGTATGAAATGTTCGTCATTTATGTAGGTAATACTAACTGTAAATTAAAAGAGAGAATTTGCTCTAATTTTTCTGATATAAGAACAGGCAATGAAACCAATGTCTTCTTTAAGCATATTCAGAAGGAGGGTGCAGAACACTGTTTGAAACCAATGTCTTCTTTAAGCATATTCAGAAGGTGGATGCAGAACACTGTTTTAAATTTTTTGTATAAGAGGCTGTCTCTTTAAATGGCTGCAAAGGGGGTGATATTTTAAATAAAACTGAGAGAATGGAATATAGATTAATATGTATTTTAAGATCTGATCACACACCCCTGGATTAAATGTTGCAGTTAATATAAAATGTGCTTTAAAAGTAAGATCAGATGAGGAAATTAAAATAATTTTACTTGACACTGTAGACTCTGTTGTCATGTTTTTCACATTTGTATGTATATTTAAATAGTCACATTTACTTTAAAGCTGTAACACTTAATGAAGCATTTTTGTGAAAGCTTGCTGATGTCATATGTGAACCTCGCATGCCATTAAAAGTGCTTCTGTGGTGTTCTGAGTGGTCCTTGCATTGTTTGTCCAATTTAAATATTTCTCCTGGGTGGAAGTGTACACATAAGATGCCCTACCTAGCACTACAGAAGTGCATGCGCCTGCACACACACACACACACACACACACACACACACACACACACACACACACACACACACACACACACACACACACACACACACACACACAAACACTCATTCATGCTATTCAATTATTGGTGTATTCGAACACATACCTAATTACACAATCTACAGTACATTGCATCAACTGCAAGCACCACAAGAGAAATCTGACTTTAAATGTGGGATATTGCACACCTGTAAGGATTACATCATCAATCTTTACAGACAAGTTATCATGCATCACAGGTTTGGGTAAAAATAATGTGTCTTGATAATAAAAAGTAATACATATGTTACCAAACGTCATTAAATCAGAAATAATTACATACTGCTCAGATAACTTAGCTCTCTTGTCATTCATGTACATTGCAGTAGTGTGAGTGACATGTAGTCATAGTGTATTAGTGTTGATCATACTTGTGACACAGCAAATTAACAACTAAACATTCCTGAGTATTCAGCACAGGAAGAGTGTATACAAATAGTAATCATTTGTTATGTTGTTTTCAATATTTCCTTATGCTTGGACAATATGCCATGTAAATTCAAACAGACATAGCATTTCATGGTATGGTGTATTGGTGACAGTCACACTTGTGACACAGCAGATTGGCAGCTAAACATTCCTGAGTGTTCAGCTCAGGATGACCGTATGCAAATAGCAATCATTTGTGTCATTTCAATACTTCCTCATGCTTGGATAATGCACAATATAAATACAGACAAGTCAAAAATAAGAAAATGCACTACTTCATATCACTCAGGAAGTATGTGTGCAAAGGTCCCATAGTACTGTGGATCATTTATGAGTCTAAATTTGTTGGAGTGCAGATATAACTTTACATTATGCTGTGTTTACAAATATCACAGTGAACTCATCATATCTAGAGTACAACTGTCCATTACAACATGCACAAATAATACTGGCCACTGACATTTTTGTCCTGTCAAAATCATTACCTGAAGTGCACCACTGTCAAGATCATTTGTATAATTGATAGCAAAGTATTAGCATATGCATAATTATATTCTGAGGTTTTGAACTTAGAGCGGGAATCAGCAGTAGTCTATTGTGCTTCATGCCAACCTTTTTGCAAATAAGGAGTGTAGATATATAAATAGTTCTGACCCATTTCAAAATAGACCTGTGTATTGTTAATGTTTTGTGTGTCATGACTTGCATATCTGTCATGATAATTGCAGAAAATAATAATTATATGGATAATACAGGTGTATTTTTAGTAGACCTCATATCTGGTGACTATCTATGCATTTGAGGCACAATGCTTTTTATGCAATTGCATGTATTTGTATGACTTCACTGAGTAATGCAGTCACTACACGATGACAACTATATATATATATATATATATATATATATATATATATGTATGTATGTATATATATATATATATATATATATATATATATATATATATATATGTATAAGTGCCATAATTGAAAGACTTCAGGAAATGCATTTAATGCAACTTAATATATCCTATCACCTGATGTGCATATAGAAGCAATATTTTTAGGATGTGCTTATTATTGTACTATGCTTGCTAATACATAAAGACTTGATTGTACCAAATGTCTTGCACATATTTCTTGAAAAGCATGAGCATTTTGAATCTGATTATGATCCAAGTAAGAGACAAAGCATGTTAATGCTGGTGGAGTCCTGAACTATGGAAACACTATGAAGCAAGGAGATGTCTGTGCAGCGTACTTCATAACAGTAGTTACGATTGCAACACCCCATGTAGTGCACATTGAACTGTGCAGCCTGTTCAAGCTATGCTAATAACTGTGTCTTCATAGCACTCTCAGCCTGTGTTTCTATAGCACAGTTGCATGAAAAGGAAAAGACTATTGCATCCAAAGGCAAACACTGCCAATGTTTTTGCTGTAAGACGAGAACTGCCATTTACCACCAGTTACTAGGCATCATTCAAATGCTGAGGACAAAGAATGAAGAGACTGAAGTGAGAGGAGAGAGACAGACTGAGAGACAAGGGCGTAGAAAGGGCTTTGTTTGTGGTACATTTCTGGTGGTCTTTGTAGTGCATTACTCTTAAGTCTATTATCGTAATTATTCAGTCATGCTGTGTACAAGTGTTTCCAACAGAGGCAAGCAGTGGTAGGAAAGTTAAAACATGGCAAAGACATAAATATGATCATGGTGGGCTAATTACACACATCGTCAACAGTAACATATACAATAGGTAATGTAAAAACATTAAATAATACTTTGGTATATACCTAGATGCAAAAAGACTTCTACAGACCTGACCATTGTCTCAGCATACCACAAAGGAAGTCATACTTCATTAAAGTTAAAAATACCACTTTGAAGGGTCAATGACAACAGACTGAAACAAGGGAGAATGTAGGCATCAGGCTTCATCACAGTAATAACAACAGTAACATCTCATTAGTTGTAAATTACATCCAGCAGCCTGGTAACTGTATCACAATAGGGCTATCCATCTGAAATTCTATAGCACAATGGGGATAAGCACATTTGCATGAAGGTAACTGTAGTAGTGCAGTTGATGGCAAAAGCTCATTAGTTTTTGCCATAGGACATCAAACGCCATTTACCATCACTCAGCAGAGATGCACCATGCCAAGTGTTAGGCAAATGGTATGGACAAAAATGATTTTTTATGGGCCATTTCTGGCCATGTGTATTGAGTATGACTCTATTTTTGACCAGATTAAATGTTAAAAAAGAGATTGATAAGGCAGTGGTGAAAATGGGGTGTAAGGAGAGGGTTTAACAGAGGGAGAAGAATAAAGGAAAGTACATGATGAAGGTGGGAGAGCACCATAGCCATCTATTTCATTGCAAGATAAATATATACTTGTAACATGAATCTGATGAATTTGAATAGTCCCCACATTAGTGCTGGGTGACAATAAGAGAATAATATTGTATAGCTAACTGGACAAAATTAACTGCATCAAACAAACATACAGGTGAAGTGGAGAGTGCGGAACAGGTGCTGTTTTTTTTTTTGAGAGAGAGTGGGGGGGGGGACTATTGAGAAGGACTTCTAGGAATAAGAGAGTAAGTTATGTCTGGCAGGATTAGGTAGCAGCTGCAGACATACTAGACAGACAAGGCTGGTGATGGATACAAAATGTTGGGGGACACCATGATTGGGGATAGGTAGGGGATATCAGAGCTGCATCGATGTCCAGCTTGTGCATAGTGAGAATGTAGTCCTCACCCTCAGAACTGTCATCAGTGTCTCCTGCCATCGTAGATGCCTGGGTCAATGCTGGATGTAGCAACAACTTTGTAATTCAACACAAGACCTTTTCTACTCTGGCAATTTGGGTACTAAAGCCCCTCTCCATTATATCTTCCACCAGCCTTGACAGCTCTTGATGGGTGGCAAAATCGCTATTACTGGTGGGTACTATTGCACCAGCAGCCAGGATACAGCTATCTGACACAGATTGAGTAAGTAGTGCAGAAGATGTGGAAGTAAGCCTGACAGGTTTGGACCCATGTGTGATGGGTATCTGTATTGCCTGTAGTGGTGCTGCCACAGCCACCTGTGAGGTATGACAAGCAGAACCTGAGTGGTTGGTCTAGCACCCTGTGCTGATGGTCATTTGTGTTGCAGCAGCAATGTTTCCACAGGGAAAAAAAAATGAATTTTAAAATAAAATAAAGATTGAAATGGGGCTGGGAAGGGAAAACATAAAATAACATCAACACCATGTCAGTTTAATATTTTAATATATATGCAAATATAACACATAACAATGTTAACTTTTGCCACATCCAGATATGATGAGAAGGCATTGATGTGTTATAAAATGCATCAGTTTCAGTGCTATTATAAGTAATACAGAAACAATCAGTTGACTATGGCATGTTGGATATATATACATTCCAAGTAAATAATGCAGTTACAAAAATGGAATGTTTAATTCATTTTTGGATAATATCCTGTAAAGAAACTCAGTTACTGCTGCTGGGAATTGAACCCACACACCTAAGTTGTTTCTTTCATTGCCTAATACAATGATCAAGAGCTATTGCAACAAGTATGCATGCTTGCTATAAATGTTAGGTATACCTGCTCAAACTCATATGGACTGATTCCCTAAAATTTGATAAGATTAACTACATTATAGAGGTACTATGACCTCACTTGCATTCATTCCTAATCCATACTTACTCCATGCCTGTCTGAGGTAAGCCAATCTTTCCTGACGTGCCTCTCTATTCTGGGCTACCTCAGCAGGTGTACAGAATAGAAAACAAAAAATAAGCAGTATAAATAACAGTATTGTCTGGCCAGTTTGTGGTATATTACTGACTGGTCATGGATCCCTATAGTTAGAAAATTTAGGTTTTTTTTCAGTTCAAAATATTGCCTGTTGTTAGCTCAGGAGGTCCTGACTGCACCTTTTCATGTCACTATAGTGGTGACAACGTTGTTTCCCAGTGCATGAAATTTAGTTGCTATTCCAAGCCTCAGCTTACTGCTGATACCCAGTACAATTCTCCTGCAGAAGCTTACAGCTGTAGCACTTTACCAGGAGTGCCACAAAGATCCTGGACTCCACTTCACACCAGCTTTGAGCTTAAATGGGGCACCACCCTCACCTTCACTTGCCATGTCTTCCGAAGGACACCTAGAACTATATCACTGAACTGGGGCCCAATTCAAATCTTGCATGTATCAGCTTGTGAGAAACTATGCACAGCCTTGCCAGTTGCATTTTCAGAACTGAAAGCAGAAAAATGACCTGGAAGAGAAATCAGGAATGATTTCTTCAAAATACAACAGATGTGTGAAATAGAGCACTGAGATCTGGCCATGTGTGATGTTCATCATATTTACACTTGTTTCACTGTAAAATCATCAAAAGCTTTAGGATGTTGATTATAATCATGGCTGTTTAGAGGTAAAATGGATTGGCTGAACACATAAAATACAAACTTTGAGTAAGTAATACCACCTGAGAATTGAACCCATGACTAAATTTTGCTTATTAACTGTCAATGCAACAAGAAAGCTAACATTTTAGGTTGTAAGTTGAAGTGCAACAATTTCAACATGAGTGAAGATGTATTTAAGATGTAGCTGTATGTGTATAACTTTCAGTTGTCGTGGTACATGAGTTACATGCAAAAGTCATTTTTTATGTAAATAAATTTCATATGTATGAAGCTGCATGACCTGAGTAAAACATTATGGGGTAGGCACCATCCATACTTTACATGACATACTGTCCTACACACACATGCACATAATTGTATGTGATGAGTCATTTTTTTTAATAAATATTGTCCAGAATAATACCTATACAGGTGTAGTTTAAATTAACTATCATTACACATGGCTGGCAAAATATGGAACTTTGGTATCTAAGGGTCTTTGCAAAGAAATTAAATTAAAATATGATTCAATTAATTATTTTATTCTTTTATTGGTTGATTAGTTTTTGTGTTAATATGATTTATTTTCTGTGGTATAAATGCATGCTGTTTTTATTGTGACATCACCTCTTTTGAAGGCTATTCAGCCGAGGCACTAGAAGTATATGAAGTATTTTTTATGGTGTAATAAATCAGTTTTTTACTTTATGCCATTTTGATAACTATTTTCCCATTTATAGTCATTTTGGATTACACATAGTTGCTTTGCAAATGTAATACTTTTTAAGAGTCAGTTTTACTTTATGTTCAATTCATAATAAAAAATATTCTGTGACATTACTTATGCTGACCCTCTCAGTAAAACTATTTGTAATCCAGAATGGAACCCTGCATTACATCTGCTCTTTCTCCCAACTCATTATATTAACACCTTGATCCACAAAGGAAGGTAATTAACAGCTTAATTTTCTTCATTCAAGATTGTCCAAAGTGCTGATGGAAGTGCCACAATGCTAATCTCATTTGTGCTACTGATAGCATTCCAAATAAAATTTCTGATTTTTTGCCTAGTGAATGCTGACAGTCGCTGAGGATTAATGCCAAGCTTTGTGCAAAAAAATGAAGACCCTTCCCCGACCCAGGAAAAAATAATAGGAGAACAAGGAAAAATGTGTATATGTGATGATTTGCCAACTCTGTGCTCTTATACCATGAACATGTGGACATTAGGGATCCCGATTTCCACAGTCATCACTGTCTCTAGATCTGAACCTTGATACCATGGTATTAACATGAAATTTTTGGAAAATGAACAGTATGTGCCACATACAGACAGGAGCTAATGAGGAAAAGAAAGTGAAGCACACATACTCAAGCTTTGACATTCTAATACCCTACTTTTATGTAGTAATATAGCCATTTTAGCAAGCTGTACTTTTATTATTTCACACAGTAACTATCCGTATGCTTTTGATATTTGCAACAGTTAACCTGTTAATGTTTGACTGCTGCAATTGCATTATATTTTTCAGACTTGCATACAAATGATGTCATGGTATGTGATGTTTCTTTACAAGTCTTCTTCTTCTTTCGGCTGCTCCCGTTAGGGCGTTAGGGGTCGCCACAGCAGATCAACTGTTTCCATTTCTTCCTGTCCTCTGCATCTTGCTCTGTCACACCAACCACCTGCATGTCCTCTCTCACCACATCCATAAACCTTATCTTAGTCCTTCCTCTTTTCCTGTTACCTGGCAGCTTCATCCTTACCATCTTTTTCCCAATATATTCTACATCCCTCCTCAGCACATGTCCAAACCAACGTAATCTTGCCTCTCTGGCTTTGTCTCCAAACCTTCCAACCTGGGCTGACCCTCTAATATACTTATTCCTAATCCTGTCCATCCTCATCACACCCAGTGCAAATCTTAACATCTTCATCTCTGCCATGTCAAGCTCTGACTCCTGCCTTTTTGTCAATGCCACTGTCTCTAACCCATATAACATAGATGGTCTCACTACCCTCTTGTAGACCTTCCCTTTCACTCTTACTGGTACTCGTCTGTCACAAATCACTCCTGACACTCTTCTCCACCCACTCCACCCTGACTGTACTCTCTTCTTCACCTCTCTTCCACACTCACCATTACTCTGAACTGTTGATTCCAAGTACTTAAACTCATCCACCTTCGCCACCTCTACTCCCTGCATCCTCACCATTCCTCTATCCTCCCTCTCATTCACACACATATATTTTGTCTTAGTCCTGCTGACCTTAATTCATCTTCTCTCTAGAACATATCTCCACCTCTCCAGGGTCTCCTCCACCTGTTCCCTACTCTCACTACAGATCACAATGTCATCTGCAAACATCATAGTCCACGGGGACTCCTGTCTGATCTCGTCTGTCAACCTGTCCATCACCATTGCAAATAAGAAAGGGCTCAGAGCTGATCCTTGATGTAATCCCACTGCCACCATTATTTAAATACTTGTGATGGCTTATATTTCAGATAATATTGCATGATGTCTAAATTTGTCCATTAAATGTATTGGTATAGTATAGCAATTCTTATGTCAAGTATCCTGAGCTCCTATTGCATGTCTTTATAGCAACAGGAAGGTTACTTTTTAGAAATTGTGTTAAGTCTGTGTTATATGCTTGACATCAACAAAGCTAATCCCAAATGGTAACACTTTAATTTCCTACACTTGATTCATTGTTAATGTTGCTACCTATGTATTAAGATGTTACACATTTTTCAGCCTTTTTTCTGGGGGGGGGGGGGCTTGCAATGCAGCTTCTGGCAGAAGGAAACTTTAATGCATTATGCACAGTTTGAGGCAGATTAATATTTGTTGCATATATTACTCATGAAGAACTGCCGATCATCCTGTGCAGAAGAGCCATGTGTTATCTTACTGATATACAATTCACGCATATGAGGGTAATCATTTCTAGCTCTTCTTTATAGGTTTATCACTTCATTGGGTAATGCTGATGCTCCAAGTTGTGTCTTCTGGAGTGATGTTCACAGAATATAATCTTTACATGGGTAAGTAAAGGTAGTTAATTTTGACACATCAATGTTAGTTTGTATGTGCAGATTTTCTTAGGTTTTCACTTACATATTGAGTGTGTGTGCTATCCTCTGCCTCTTTCTTAACCAGGGTCATAGCATATTGTACACACTTGCATCTGCCAGGATCATCCACGGCTGCTGGCTCTTCCTTTGACTCCTCACCTGTGTCTGCTGGCTCTGGTTTCCCTACCTGTGGTGTTAGGAACTGTAGTCATTGTCCTTGTTGTTCTTGTTGCAGCTGCTTCCTCAGGGGTGTCATGAGCCAATGTTGCAATGCATAACCTGCATCCCCCGCCAAATCTCTTTGTGGAAAGTCACCCCTAGCAAGCATTACATACAGGTCACATGTCTGCCATATGAATGAGTCATGAAAACTGCCATGGTTACCTTCACACACATTGTAGATGATCCCTTGGGCATTACACACAATCTGTCAGTTAACAAAGTGGTATCATTTCCTGCTGATGTACCTCCTTCCCTGTTCCCCAGGTGGGGCTTTTATTTCAATGAGTGCACAATCCATGGCTCCCAGAACCTCAGGGAAATGTGCTATGGCATATGTGGAAACCAAGTATATTCCTAATACATAGAATAAAAAGCATTACTAAAATCCTACATGACCACACCTGTCTTATTATATTGCACAACACAGATGGCCTGTCCTTCAAACAAAAAATGGACCAGATCTGTATTTTTCTCCCAGCACTTAAAGAATCCTAAGGGATTTTGATTTGTAAATGTAGGGACCACCTTCTCCATTCTATTATACAGAGTTTTTGAAAAAAATCTTTAGTTCAATTTTGCAATAGGGACATTTGTTAATAATTATGAGTGCATGGAATCCTATTCTGGTTTAGGAAACATCAGCACCTTTGACATCACCATTCCTGCTGGAAAAGCTTGAAAATCCATAGAAGATCTAACTTGACTAAGCAATGGAGCAAGTAATTTCAATTTGAAGCACTTAAAAAATTCCAATTTTTAGCCATCGAGACCTAGGGTTTTACCATGAGAGACCAATTCTGTGGTCTTGATAATTTCAGCAACTTATATGGATTCCCTTAGAAAATTAACCCATTCCAGGAATAATGTTGGAAGATTGACTGCCCTCACTAAAGTGTTAATTACTGAGGGTGAATGAATTTGAGGTACTTGAGTGCATTTATGATAAAGTTCCACCAGGGTCTTGTTACTGCTGCTTCCTAATCCTAATCTGAGCTAAAATCCATTTATTTTAGAAATTCTTGAAAGTAACCCATGTGGAGCCCCATTTCCTGACTCTGTTATTGTACTGCCTGCAGAAATTTGCAACTTACTTTTATAAGACTCAAGCAAAGTTGTTATCCTTTAATTGTAATGGATCAAGTTTCCATTGCCAAGATCTGGGGTTGTGTGTGTTTAGAATGTGGAAATAGTGCAGCTTGTGAGTGATATGAGAAAACTACTGGTCAAATTTCTACATTTACCACCCACAAGAGATAAAGCTTACTAATCAGCCAGTAATCCAATCTACTAACTACTCCATTACTTCTTAAATATGTAAAGTAATTTCCTGTGTGTTCTGCAACCTTCGGACATTCACCATATCAAACTCCTTCCTAAACTCAAATAGTTAACTTGTATTATTCAGTAGTCTGTATACTTCCTCTGGTAACCTGCCCATCCAAGGATCAGGCACTACATTAAAGCCTCCTCGTACTATGATTATGCCCTAAAATGCAAGAGGGGTCTGACCGCATCCTTCATTATCTATGAGGCATTAATATAATTTTCATTGTCCAATAGTAATTAATCAAAAGTACTTCCCCCAAGTGATAAAAGCAGCAACAATTGCACAACTGCCATATCTATCTACTTCCTGTATTACTAACCACCTTAATGATCTATTCAATGGTGTGGCCACTCTTCTTTATGCAGAAAAAATGCAAGAAGCCACCCACGTTCCCAGCCAACCTAAAAAAGCATTTTTGTACTTGTTTGCTTTTAACTTTACTTTCTTGCAAGAGCACTAACTAATATTTATCCTTTTCCAATTGTTTGAGGATTGCGTTAGATCTCCATGGAGTGGACATTCCTCTCACATGCCAGCTTACACCTTTAATTATCTCCATTAAAGTAATCAAACTAACCTGAGCATTAGTGTGTGCACTACTGTGACAAGATGTAACATTGTTTCTAGTAATGGGGAGATTAACTACAAAAATAAAATATAAAATAATAAACAAGTCAGTTCAAACGCCAACTTCCAAGCCAAAAGACAATCCCTATGGTGCGAAGTGCCTTACTAACAGAAAAGCCATGCAATGATGTAAAGATGAAGAATCACACTCTTGTGCATGTGAAATCTCTGAACTCCGCATGTCAGCTCTGAGCTGCTGAGTCATCTATTTTCAATTAAAGTTATGAGATATCATGGAATAATATGGGAGGATATTTACAGCATTTATAAACTAGGGAGAGTAGTCTACAAGCATGAAACATATAGATTGGTTAGTGAGAAACCTGGAGATGTACATAGGGGTGATATAAGCAAAATTAACCAGTATAAACAATCAACAACAAGGCCAGTGATAATGAAAGCCAAACATTCCAAATATAAAGAAACCCGTTTAATAAGAAAATAATGCAACAGCACAACTCTAGCGCCTTGGCAAAGTTTGCCTTCTAGGAGTTAATGAATTGCAAAAGACGCAGCATTAAATAATCAAATCAATTAACAGTGATAAAGGAATTATCCAATAAAAATACTACATCATAAAAGAGCTTTCCAAGAGCATTCTCTGTTTAAGCCAGGGGGTGTCAGTGTGCCAAATTTTAAAATGAAAAGTTTCTTTAAATAGTAACTTATTTTTCAACAAAAAAGCATTTTCAGCAGTAACATGTTCTAAAATGCATCTCCTCAAATCAGGAAAAAATTCTTCCCTGAACATTATTATAATGAACTGCCACAAGATTTTCACATTTATTCTTCATCATTAAGTATTGGCTTACAGGAGTAAATGAGTTTGTCCTGCAAGCATGGTCTTCTGCTCATTCTGGGTACAATGTAAAGGATGTGCTTCTCAAGGAAAGACTGGGGTGATATTTCAAAAGATAGTACAGTTGAAAGTAATGATGATGATACGGGATCAACTCCAAAAACAGCAACTCAAAAAGCTTACATCCCAAACACAGTAAATAACCATGAACGAATATAAAAGTTGTTGATTTATATTCGTTCATGGTTATTTACTGTGTTTGGGAGCTGTAAGCAAGGTTTTTTGGAGTTCAAGCTGTTTTTTGGAGTTGGTAACCTGAGTTGTTTTTATCAGTTTGTTCTTGATGATACGGGATCAGCATATGCACTGGAATGTATTTCTAACTTGCCTTTCTTGCTTGTTCAATACCAGGATAACAGTGAAAACAAAGATAGAGAGCTGTAATGTGAACAGTTTAAATCATACTTAACAGCTCTCACAGTCATGGATCTCTTTCATTCCATTTTTTGCTTTGAATTAGCACTAACACTCTTCGGACTAGGCCTATAATTAATCTTCTTATAGCACACAATGTTTTTTATTTACTGTATCTTCTATGATGTCTCTGCAGCATTTGTAACTGTTGGTCATAGCATTGTGAGTATCTTTCTTCTTACTGTGGCCTTTCCTCTGCTGTCTAGAGTGGATTCCTACCTCTCTTATCATCATGTTGATTTGGACTTGCAGAATGCTTCGGGGATTAATCATGGATCCATTTTATTTTTTTTTTATTTGATACATTTGTTAACTGAGTAAGCCCACTGAACATGTGTCCTTTTTCAGGGGGGTGACCTGCAGCAATGTCTGGTAAAGGACATGCTCAGAGTCACACAGTAAGCATTGTCCATCATAGTGTTTATGTTGCACCACAGGAGATCCACCTACAAAGAGAAGTTTAAGTTGCCTTGCTACTCTGATGACATAACCATATCTCTTCTTCCCTCAGGAATTCCTGATTAGTATAAACGCTGCTGTACTAGATAATTTGGGTACATGCATCATACATTATAAAGTAATCGGTTGAAGCACAGCACCTCCAAAATGGAGAATTCTCCTGTATCACTGCCAAAATGTATCATCTACTGCTGCAATAAGCTGGAGTTTGTACCAAAAGTGTGAAGTCTCTGAAATATCCTAACTGATTGGGTGGTAATCTAGGACAATAAGTTTTGTCATTATCAAACTATCTTGTTAACACCTGAGGAGTACTACATGGATTAAGCACTTAGTAATCCCTTTGCATTTCTTGGTGGTTGTTTCTCCATTTCTTAACATCTGGAGTATTGCAAAGTGCTTTACCTATAGTGTGGCTTCTTGACTGTGCCAATGGTTGGTTACAGCTTCTGCAGAGCCCTGTATCATCATTACATAGTGGTACTCATTGTTACTAAAATATTACTCCTACCCTTGAATTCAGAATTTTTATTTTTTATAAAATCTTGATGTGAATGTTCTAGACCAGCATGACACCTGTTCTTCTTACTTATAAGAGATAACTTCCTCTCCTACCTACCGCATGCACTACACTCCTTTGCCCTAACTATGGCATCTTGGGTATGATTTTACAAACCCAATACTGATTATTTTACTTACCAACCTCTGCATTTCTGGAAGTTAATACTAAGGTAGTTTTCACACTGTTCCTCCTAGGTCTGTTACAAGCAATCTATGAGGACATATATTTTAAATCAAGCATATCTGATGATTCATCTAATTGATCTTTAGTATTATTAGCATAAGTGGTGTGTTTCAAGTAATACTGATGTTTATTACTATATTTTCTTTCTAACCGTCTTTAGTATGCAAGCACTATAACAAAATTGAAGTAGAAGATGAAGATGAATTTTCTTCTGTATAAAATGGTGTTATTAGATATATGTAAAACTGTAAGTAGTATACAATGATCTAGCCCATGAAAAAAAGGAGACAAGGCCAACCTGGCTTTTGGCTCGGAAAAAGAGTGAGAAGGGAGGCCATTACTGAAAGTAGGAAAATGTAAATTGTAATAGGATCCTTAGAATCATGTCAAGTAGATACCTATGTGTGTCACAAATGCAGTAGAAACAGTTATCCTTATTTAAAGTTCAATTTACATTGACATGTAGTATCACATAAAGGTAGGCTTTACTAAACCAGGATGATTTTGGAAGAAAAAAGTTATGACACAAGTTATCCCTGCAAAGGCTAAGGCAGGAATATTACTCTTGTAAGACTGTATGAGTCATGAGAAAAGACTGTTGAAGATGAACAAAATTATAATGATATACACCATTACGAAGTTGTATTAGCAGACCTTGTGAATTGAAAAACCTTAATATTTAATCAAAATATTCATACTACTCAGCACCCGTACCGCTGTTAGGAATTGTCCCAAATCACAAGCACATCTTACTATTAAAAAAGATGTTGCAAATAAAGATGTCTTTCAACATTACATTTCCTTAACAACAATTGTTTGTCAGCCTTTTACTATCAGAATGTATAAAACTATTCAGTGTGGTTGGCTTGGTAACTACCCAGGTAACAGTGGAAAAGATGAACAGCTATAATGTTATTCTAGGCCAGAAGTTGAACCATGCTAAGGTGAATATTACTGCAATGTGTTCATCTGAGGACTGGATGTGGTGACTAAGACCCTATCACAGTTAAGCTGCACATGAAACTATTTTAAAAGTCACCAAATCCCTGTGAGGATAAAAAAGAGATTTATTTTAATATTTTATATACTCTTCTAGCACTCCGTTCCAGATGGTTATTGTTTTTTAGTTTTAGTACTTTACACTTTGGACTCTAATTTCAAAAATATGACTTTTTTCAACAACTGTTGAAAAGCATGCCTTTTAAAAGAAGAAGAAAATAACTACAGATTATGGCATGAAGTACCCCCAGATTCAGCAAGCCCTGCACAGTGTGCAGGACTAGTGCAGGAGCCCCAGCAGGCAATATGTCTGCCATGCGATCCAGGAATATGCTGTAGGGATGTGCATGAGTGCTCCTTCACTAGTCCTGCACGGACTCAGCTCCTGTATGCAAATTACCGCATTTGCAGGTGAAATCCATGCAAATGAGGTGAATTTGCAATCCAGGAAGCTGGAAGCCTGCCGTGCAGGACTAGTGTAATCTGCATTAATGTACTCGGTTAGTAACCAAGTGCATTTCTGCAAACTACAAAACGGAGCCATGACAGCTCCAAATAAAGGGTGGATATTATGTAGAAAGCATGCCCATGGCCAAATATATTGCCATTGGCATGGAAAGCAGTTACAAAAAAAAAAAAATAAATAATAACTTTTATTTGTTTTTAGCTGATCTCAGCTTTTAAGCTTAGGGCAGCAGCGAGCAAATGGGATCAAGTAAAAAAATTTAAAAAATCCTAAAATAAGCATTCTAACCAAAATCACTATTTTGCCATTATACTCAATGGCAGGCAGAAGACAACATGGCCAGTGAATAGTGGTTGTTAAGGGGGGAGGCTCAGTGTGGGACCTGTAACTATGCATCAGCAGCCAATCCTATGCAAATGAAGGGAATGATACTGAATCCCCAATTTCCCCTGCATGCTAGTCAGCACCCAACAGTGTAAGAGCAGGAATAGCTTGGTGCAAACCTAGGAGTTAGCTGAACTCATAGGGGTGTGTGTCAGGCATATTGTAAGCGGATTGGAGCCTTGTGGCTCAGGTTTGCCCTTAGCTTCGTAGAGCTAAGCAAGGGTGTGTGCCTGATGCTGCCTATCACTCTTTACATTGCCTAAGCAGGTGTACGTGCCACGCACCAGGTTTTAAAGGGAAAAAAAAGTAAACCCGGGAATAGCATCTCTGTGCACATTTGAGCACTGTGTTTGTGCGGCGTGCCCCCGGGCTTAAACAGGAAGGCAATGGGAAGGGAAAACAGCAGTAGGAAGGTAATCTAGAGGAACTAGCGTAGCTGGCAGGTGAAATGTATCAGAATCAGTCAATTACACAGGCAGCAGACCAGCCCAGCCCAGAACATTACAATAAACTAGGCAAACACCTTTCCCTCTTGTTTTTCCTACGCACTCAACACCACTGGTGTATACAAGCGGGGGAATTTTAGCAAACAAAAACAACAAAATGATAGGGGCTGCAATAGCTCTCATACATCAACATGTGGAAGAGGCTGAGGGTGGTGAGGATGAGAATGCTGTCGACCAACCCACAGTGAGGAGACAGAGAAGAGTGTACAGACCCAGGGAAACCTACCAGAGGCTACATGAGCTGGAGATAGTGGAGCACTATAGGGTAGACAGGGACCTCCTACAGCAAATTGTTGAGCTGTGCTGGCCACATCTCACACACAGAACTAACAGAGAGGAACCCATCCCAGTGGATACCAAGGTATGTGTAGGCCTAAGAATGCTAGCTACAGATACCTTCCAAAGGCCAACTGGGGATATCATGGGGATCTCACAGGCATCAGCATTCAGGGTCCTCCACCAGTTCCTGGATGCCATGTCAGCACATGTCTGTGAGCACATACATTTCCCCAACACCCGTGAGGCATTGGCCAGCAATATGCATCTCTTCCACCAAATAGAAAAATACCCTGAGATAGTGGGTGCTATAGACTAATATGCATCAAAGCACCACCTGGTGAGCAGGATAGGGTCTACATCAACTGCAAGGGCTTCCTCTCAATCAACTGACAGGTCGTGTGTGAAGCCCAGGGCATTATAATGAATGTGTGTGCTGGCTGCATTGGAAGCTATCACAATTCCCACATCTGGCATCTGACGCAGCTGTACCAGAGATTTGCCAGTGGGGACATCTTACAGTCACTTAGTGGGGGATGCTGGTTATGCACTGGAGCCGTGGCTGATGACACCCATCAGAAATGCACACACACCCAAACAAGAACTCCATAATGAGGCATACGCACACACCAGAGTTGTAATAGAGCATGTGTTTGGGATGCTCAAGTCACTGTTCCAGTGCCTGGACACATCCAGTGGAGCCTTGCAGTACTCCCCAGCTACATGTACTCAGATTGTCATCATATGTGCCATGCTACACAATATGATCCCGTGGAAACAGCTGCAGCAGGTACAGCACAGGGCAGGGTCACACAGCCCACCACCATTGTCAAGGCCTGCACAGGCACAGAGTGACTCAGAGGAGGAACAATCTGAGCCTGTCTCAGTAGGCAGAAGGAGGCATGCCCAGTATGCCCTGGCCTTGGCAAAGAGGCAATGCATAGCACATACACTGACACAGGAGGGACCCAGGGAATGACATCACTTTCTGACTCGCACATACAGTAAAAGGGATGCCAAACATGACACTACCTGTGCTCAACCATGTATAGGGAGTGTACAATATGCATCCAACATAGGCAGCCCTCCAGCACCATCTCCAATACTGGCACACCAACAAGGTAAGTCACTCTCCTTACCAACTGCCGAATGGAGTAGTATGTATTGTTACCTGTATCTATGGTATGGATGTGAGCATGTAAGGCAATTGGGTGGCTGAATGGGATACCAGCAGAAAGTAGACAACTACAGTGGCAGCATAGCGTGGACAGGGACCTCCTACAGCAAATTGTTGAGCTGTGTCGGTCACATCTCACACACAGAACTAACAGAGAGGAACCCGTCCCAGTGGATACCAAGGTATGTGTAGGTCTAAAAATACTACCTACAGGTACCTTCCAAAGGCCAACTGGGGATATCATGGGGATCTCACAGGCATCAGCATCCAGGGTACTCCACCAGTTCCTGGATGCCATGTCAGCACATGTCTGCGAGCACGTACATTTCCCCAACAACCGTGAGGCGTTGGCCAGCAATATGCATCTCTTCCACCAAATAGCAAAATACCCTGAGATAGTGGGTGCTATAGACTAATATGCATCAAAGCACCACCTGGTGAGCAGGATAGGGTCTACATCAACTGCAAGGGCTTCCTCTCAATCAACTGACAGGTCGTGTGTGAAGCCCAGGGCATTATAATGAATGCGTGTGCTGGCTGCACTGGAAGCTATCACAATTCCCACATCTGGCATCTGACACAGCTGTACCAGAGATTTGCCAGTGGGGACATCTTACAGTCACTTAGTGGGGGATGCTGGTTATGCACTGTGTCACCATAGTAGCAAGTACTACACATGGTGAAAAAAACCCACTGCAGAAAATGTGCTGGGACACATCTGTGTCCATATGACACACACATGCCAGTCAGGGAGGTTTCACATACCCAAAAACAGTCTCAGCCAGCAGGACAGGTGTAGACAAACACAAGCAAAGGCTGTGCTAAGGCCTCTGAATGATGCTATGGGTACCCCCCCAGGCCTACACAGACAGACTACATCAGGTCAGGCAGTGGGATGTTAGTTCTGAAAGGTAGGAAGTCAGAAATTGATATGTAGGTCAATCAAACCTAAGACCTGTATTACACTGATATGCCTCTAGTCAGCATGATAGGTTAGAATACAGAAAGAAATGGAGTACCTGACATACCAGTACAGTCATAGCAAATATGTACAAGTGTCAGGTGTGCCCCCCCAATCCTATGTAGAAATGTAGAAACAGACAGGTGTGCCCCCCCAATCCTATGTAGAAATTTAGAAACAGTCAGGTTTGCCCCGCGATCCCATTTAGAAATGTAGTATCAGTTTGCTGTGCCCCCCCCCAATCTAATGTGCACACATTGTAACAGTCAGGTGTGCCCCCCCAATCCTATGTAGAAATGTAGTAAGAGTCAGGTATGCCCCCTCCAATGCGATATAGACATGTAGTAACATGTATGTGTAAGTTTAATACCAGTGGAGCACAGATGACCTGAGGTGGCCAAGGTAGAATGATAGATTGTAGAATTTGTACAATATGCAGGTATGCATGTGTTAGGTTGGTGTGTGTTTCATATTGTGTGAGAGTGGTCAGTATGTATCCATGTTGAGGTTTGACCTGGTGGCAATTGCCCACTACTGCCGATGACAGGGCCAAGTCCTCACAACTGCAGTGCCAAAGACAATTCTTCCCAGTATAACACATGCTAGCAGTAAGCCATTGTAAATGTATGGTGGTAATATGTGTCACCATCTGAAAGATGGACATGGCATGACTGTTGGGATAGATATACAAGCAGTACACAGGGAAAAGAACCCCAGACATACAGTATATAATGTGTAACCATGAAATGGACACACCCTTGGAATTGTACATACATGTATGCATCACATTATCTGGGTTTGTAGTAGGGAATACCGATGCCATCTGGCCAAACACTTGCAGATCACAAAGATGATAGGACTGATGTATTGGGAAATGGCTGATGTCCCTGCACAAGCCATCATAACTGGAATTCCTCATGCATATCTGTAAGTCAGATGCAAGTAGTGTCCATAGCACACATGCACCCAGCTCACCCAAACACCATCCACAGGTACCTCTCTGGTCGTATCCCTGCTGTTGGGAATGGGTACAATATGATCCCCACCTGTGTATGGCAATAGTGAAAGAATGCAGCATGCATTGCAGGTGTCCCCCTAGCTGTAAGTAGCACCCTGCCAACATCCACACCACCTGATCAATACTAATATAAAGTATTGGCATGAACACCTAGCACACCTACCCTGTCACCCCAGAGGAATATATCGTATGGCAGTCCAGGATGGTATGACTGACAGAATGCAATGACCTGCTACAGCTGACCTGCATCACCACCAAATGACCTACAGGCCTCTGCCAAAGGCCTGCATCTCACCCGTACTGCCAATATATGTTATGTCATAGACATCCAAATAACATTATAACACACTCTACATAAGCCATATGCAAGACCATGTGGACATATCACATTAACATGTCCACCATGTCCCACTGCATGAACAGTGGATCAACACCAAAACACAGCTGTGATGAGGTGATAACTATAGGGAAAGTATCAGAGAATGTATGCATAATGTATGGAAGAGGATTGAATAATGGGGGGGGGGGCATGGGCAGCATGGAATGTGCAAGGTCCAACACACAGTCATGTGCACATGCTATCTCTGGCTGAAAACATAAGAATGGGTGGCTACAAACCTGCCCGTACACCACAATAGGGGTAATGTCCTGACTTATGACCCCATGCCTCTGGGTAACCTGTGTGAATCTGTACAGCTGTGAGGTATTGCCACAGCAAGATAAGGCCATACTGTCATGTTGATGGATGTACAAGTATGGGATCCTCTGACAGCACTGTAACAAAGTGCTGAACTGGATAAACAGACCCAGTAGCAACTGTCTGCAGCTCCCCCTCCAGAATGGCATAACTTTCCATGAATATTTAGGCATTTGACCACAATACTGGACACAGCTGCATTCAGCCTGTATTTCCCAGGGCAACACTGTGATAAAAATGTCCACCTGACAGTACTTGAGGATATAAAACATCACAGTGTATAACAGTACACATGTCTAAATATGTCTGCTAATGCCAGTACCATATAGCAGAAGCAGCACAGACATAATCAGCTACAGTACACACTATCCCTTGTACAGCTTGACCCCATATTGCCAAGTGATCTACAGATATCCTTCAGAAACAGTTTGCTACCTGTAGGTGTAGAACACAGAGGTCTGCACTGGAGTACAAACTACCTGGAATGGATCCACACATTTAATACCAAAGGGCATACTGGGCATGCTCACACACTTAAAGCAATGAAGGCAATGTCAGACTACAACATACTGAAAGGTCATACTGGGCATGCTCACATACTTAAACAAATGAAGCCCATGTTTGCCAACAACAGTGGACCATACATAACTGACAGCTGCAGATGTTAGTGCATACACTCCTCATTATGCACCAGTCATGCTTTGCGCACACATTGGATAGGAATACACACATATATCCAAGGACAACACACTATAATATGCCAAAAGTACACATACATAGATGTGTGGATGAGAGTGACAGTGACAAAGAGCATTCCATCATGAGGCCTGCCCACCCAGCACACAGCCAAATGGCTGCAACCACATGATGTGTAAATGTCACTCACTGTAGAGCTTAGCCACTGGTATCCCTCAGAATTACAGACTCTGTGGTGCAAGTGCTAACTGTGCAACATGACTGTAAAAGGCAGTAGTCATCTAGCAGTTTTATACACATATCTGCAGAATATAACCCTGCGTGTGCCTGAGTGTGGTGTGTCTACCACTAGATGAATGGGTTATGGCCCATGCACACACACTGCCCTCCCCATAGCCCTACTATGACAAGCCTGCTGATGTTATTCACTTTGGAATACACCTTTGGGAAAAGAGTAGCCATTAATCTCTGTGGTGCATCCTATAACTGCGTAATGCTGTAGTGTGATAAACTAGTTAGATAGGAGTTCTAACCCCAGACATGGCAACTGTGTGTGCGTGTCTGTGTAGTAAGCAATGCTTTTTAAGCTACTCACACTCACTACAATTCAAATGCCCTACTTTGGCAAGGCTGCTGATGTCATTCACTTTGAAATACACCTTTGGAAAAGAAGTATCCCAGTAATCTCTGTGACGTGTCCTATAACTGTATAATGTTATAGTGTCATAAACTAATTAGGTAGGAGTTTTAATCCCAGACACGACAACTATGTGTGTGCCTCTGTCTATGTAAGGAGCAATGCTTTTTAGGCTACTCACACTCACTACAATTCAAATGCCCTACTTTGGCAAGGCTGCTGATGTCATTCACTTTGAAATACACCTTTGGGAAAAAATAGCTCCGTAATCTCCATGGCACGTCATATAACTGCATAATGCTGTAGTGTGATAAACTAGTTATATAGGAGTTTTAATCCCAGACATGGCAACTGTGTGTGTGTGTGTGTGTGTGTGTGTGTGTGTCTTTGTCTGTGTAGGGAGCAATCCCTTTTTAGGCTAGACACACTCACTACAATTCAAATGCCCTACTTAGGCAAGCCTGCTGATGTTATTCACTGTGAAATACACCTTTGAGAAAGGAGTACTCCAGTGATCTCCGTGGCACATCCTGTAACTGTGTAATGTTGTAGTGTAATAAGCTAGTTAGATAGGAGTTCTAATCCCAGACATAGCAAGTGTGTGTGTGTGTGTGTGTGTTTCTGTTTGTCATTCATATCCTGTGTGGTGGTGGTTATGCGAGTGTAACAACTGAACTTATTATGGAGTGGGTTTTGCAAATTTCTTATATGGTGGCCCTATTATATGTCACAATGTCCACTTTACAAGGATAACATATGTGAAATAGCCGAGAGGCTGGGGTGCCAATCCATACCCCTACCTGTGACATCAAGGCCTGGCGAACAAAGTTAGCAACCCTTGTATTACCCAATGAACACTCTCAACCCATGTCTCATACACAAACACACTGGCCTTGGTAACAACCGCTATGTTGGTATATATTGCCCACAGATAGTAACCATGGTGTGATTGCAGTGGACCACAGAGGGCATGGCACCCTGTCCATCAGTATAATAGGCACGTACATGCACTGTATGGACAGATGCCACTGACACCAGGTAATACCTGTATCATGCTATCAATGTAGGTGCAGGGTCAACCTGCTGTCCATTACCAGTTCCCGCAACATGAGGCCAGGACTGGCACATCTGATGATAATCTGTGTACATAACATGGGCCACACACCTCAGGTACAGTTCCACATGTCACTGTACATGCATGTGGGACATGTGCACATCCCAGACAGCGCCCATGTCATGGACTAAAGAACACATACATGGCAAGCATTGCACAGCAATGGCCACACACAATAGTTACCCAGGTGACTAGATGGTGAATACAATACTCACCTGTGTGGGCCAGTCCAAACACTACTCCCCTTAGCCACACTGCAGACCATTGTCATGTGGTCTGCTGCTAAGGTATACCCTTCACCTAGCCTTGTATAGCCTTCTGGCACAGTCAACCACTGCACACCAGTGAAGCAATGCACACATGCATGTCAGTACTGGCACCCTGTGTCTGTGTGTGTGGTGTATAATGCTTTCAACCACATTCACACTCACTACAACTCCCATTGGCATACTGAAGCATGCTGTCTGATGTCAGTCACCTTTGCATACCCTTTTCCCATATAATCTCTGGATAACCCCTGTGGTGCATGTGATACCTGCACATTACTGTATTGTTGCAAACTAACTAGTTAGGAAGTGTATTCCTGACCCTGTGAAGGGTGTCAATGTGTGTGAGCCCCTGAGAGAGTGTGGCTGTGTTAATGCTGACACCTGTACATGTGGACAGGTACATGTACTACACCTACCATAACGCTGCCATATCACTGTTGCAGATGTCACTCACCATCACATATATGTTTGGACAGCTCCTCAGCATGTAAGCTATGTGGTGCATGCAATAACTGCATGTGATAGCAATACATAGTCAGGAGTTTGAAACCTTGTACTGGTAGGTGTGTGACACAAACATGCTTAGGTTTTACTCTCCCACCCCATCCCTGACTTACTTTGTCTCTGTCTGTCTCTCTCACTCCCTCTCTGGTGGATGGGGAGAACTACACCTGCTTTGCTTAGGCAGCAGCTTGTGTTTTGTAAGTGATGTTCATGATCAGCTGATGGCCTTTGCACAAATTGCAGCCCTCCACTAGTTGATTGCATGTGAACACCTGTGGTAACATTCCCATAGCCAATTGCATGGAAATACACTCCAATATCTAGGAACATCATGTTAGTGTTGGGCCTTTTCTTTCACTGTGAGCAGGACCTAGATCTGGTGCTTGGAAAACAGCATCCAAGATGGATTTGGGATTTACCTCTAACAACATACACTGAGGAAATAGGCCAACACACAGGAGGGGGATGTGCCTGACATGACTACAGAATGTAAGTGTTGCTATTCTGCATTTGGAGTAATGTCGGTTTAATAAGATGTGTGTGGATATGGCTGGTCTATATATTTTAATGCCTGTCATGACAGTGCTATGTTTTTGAGGAAGCCCCCATCTGTAGGGTCATCAGCAGACTGGGCAGTGTGTGGAGCCTTTTGTTTCTTTTGTTACTCACAGAACACCTATCTGAGACCTGCAGAAGCATAGTGTGAGAATTGCAGTCAGTACATGGTAACAGCCATGAGAGTTACTGACTTCATATCCCTCATAGGATATATGTCACAACAAACCCTGGTACGACAGTAAATGTATGAGGTTTTCACAGCAACATGCCAATATTGGGGCAGTGTTCATAGCTCCAGCCACATGTCTGTCAACCTTTGTACATATGTCCTGCAGTAAGAGGTGCATATGTCCTGTACACCATGATTTATTGACATCATACCTGATAACAAGCCAGTCAGATATCAGACTGCTAGACATTATGTATAGTAGGGGTTGTTTCTAAGGACATAGCTTGGCCATTCTGTGGTTGTGTGTACTGTACTGGGGTCTGTGTACCTAGGGTGATCATCAGCAGTATGTGTATTGCACATACGTACCTTGGGCTGTGCACAGACTGCGGTAGATGCCATTGTTGTCGGTCCTGTTCTATCTGATGTGACATGCTGCTCCAGAGAATGGTACCCTATTGGCTCACAAGTCTGTAGGACCAGACATACACGTGTCCCATACCACAGACAGTAATCAGACCACACAATACAATGACCCAGTGCTTGTAGGATCAGTGTGTGAGTGGCACATATGAGGATGGTGTTTATCAGACAGTCCATATAGTGTCATATTAAGCGTGTGTACCATATGTGGCTGTGTTTACATTGGCTGTGGGTATGCACTTTCACACAGGTGTCTGTTACTCTGTGCTGTGACATGCATGTAGAGCCCGCTATAATCGCAGGTACATGTGTAGTCCCCCATACAAAATGTAGCCCAGTGTTGTGGCAGTCTTCCTGTAGTTTGCACAGTGCTTTGTGACATGCTTAGCAGCCTAGTGTCATTACACAGTGTGCTGATATGTCCAGTTATTTGAAAGACATACTGCTGCCAGACCATCATAACTGTTGTGTATTTCTGACAAAGCAGTGGGAGTCTGTACAGATGTATACCACTAACTACTGGGTAGTATGTGGCCATGTGACCCCTGCACCACCAGGTATTATGTGTCAGGACAGACTGGAATGTGTGCATGCATAAACTGTTTGGGCTTATGAAGTCCAGCATTTACGTGATATACCCATGTACATGGCTATTAACATCCACATTGGGAGGTGTGGTCCACATGTCTCACATGAAGGGGATATGTGTACACCTCTGGACTGACCACAGAGTGCCAGACTGTCCATATATATTGGTCATATCTCTGTTGTAGTCTACAGGATTATTACTGTGCTAGCAGTGGTACTGTACTATGATGTCCTTAGGATGTCTGTCAGTAGCCAATGGCATACATGTTAAAAGCAGATGTGACTTCTCACACACAACATGTCTGTTAAGACAACCCCATTTACAGTAGCAACAGTCTACATATATACCTGCAATACATACCTGACATCCCCTTGCCCTAAGAGATTTGGACTATTGGGGCTGAGGTGTGACTCCACTCCATGTTCTGGACATATGGTGAACATATATGTATATATATTTATCCATATATCTATATAGATATATGCACATATATATATCAACGTACATACATAGATTGATATATATATATATATATATATATATATATATATATATATATATATATATATTTGTGTGTATTTATATATATATATATATATATATATATATATATATATATATATGTACATATATATGTATATATACATATAAACACTCAAATATATACATATACTCAGCAATATATGTCTACACATATAGAGATATAGATACATATGCACATATGTGGTGGGTGGGAGGATGGCAAAATGGTTAAGGTGTTTACCTTGCAGACACAAGGTGCAGGGTTTGATTCTCACATGGGGTACTTAGCTAGGCTTAAAATGGCCCACAAGGGCAAATAGCCTAGTACTAATCTATGAACCTATGAACCTATACTTATGGATATCTACATATATATCGACAGTAATAGATATATCAGAATAGATATGTATGCACATATAGTTATAGATATATACACATATATCTACATAAATAAGCATATCTGTGCACATAGGATGTGCATACATATATAGCTATATATATATATATATATATATATACATACATGCACACACACACACACACACACACACACACACACATATATATATATATATATATATATATATATATATATATATATATATAAATAAAGAGATCTACACATGGCCATATATATGATGCACTATACAGATGTGTATACGGACATATGTATGAATATGCATGTGTAGCTACATGTAGACATATATCAACATATGCATATGTATATATCCATATTCCTGTCATGTGTAAACATCACGGTTGTGTATACTTTCCCAGATGCATCCCACCATATGTATCTGATATGTGTACATTATGATAAAACAACATATGTGATGTGGCAGTCATATTAATAACAAGTATGACACAATTGTGGAAGTATAGGCAATTGTTCAATGCTAATCAATATGTGTATTGACAGATATATTGGAAAAACAACAGCTGTCTTCGTAGTGGTTAAGTGTTGTGACCATAGTGTACAAGGTCCTGAGTTCGAGACCTGCAAGGGCTGTTCATTTTGTTGCTGGGTAGAACAAGGGCCGTTGGATACAGAGTGATTAAGGCACTTTTAAGCAGTTGTAAGCAGGTTTGCACATGTTTACGCGGAGGTAAGCACTGCTAACTTCAGGTTACAGTTTCTTATACTGATTTAGCTTTTACATTTCTTAACCTGTGTAAGCATTTCTTGCCCCCACGCAAACAGGCTTAAAACCTCTTACTGCTGCTTAAAAGTGCTTACGCCCACTTACCCCCACACTAATTTCTTTAAAAGAAATGAAAAAAGGGTTGATAGGAAAGTGGTGAAAAAGGGGCACAAAGAGGAAAAGACAGCAGGGAAAATAGCTAGGGATGTGCAGGAAAGATGTAGGGAAGGTCCATAGCTGCCCATTTCTTCTACAGCAACAGCTGTGCATATACACTGTATTTGAAGGTAGATTTGGACACTCAAACCCCTGTGAGAGGGGTGAGGACAACAATAATATGTTGTGAAGCCAATTAGACCAGATTACATGTGTCCAGTGGAAAAGTGTGCGAAATGGACAGCTATGTACAGGGTGAGATTTTTGGGGGGGGGGGGGGGGACAGATTGCCTTTTTTTTTCAGGTGAGAGTGGGATGTTGGGGAGGGATAGTAGGTATATTTGGGGAGGTAGGTTAACAAACAAGACAAAACAAGATGCATACAGGGGCAGTATATGACACATGTGAGGGGTAAACACTTTGATGGGGAAGGGTGCTGGGAAATCAAAAGCTCATGAGTACCCTAGTGGAAACAGTGGGACAGAGGTCCCCACCCATGGGCATTCACCACTGCACCTTCACAGCCCCAAAGGTGTCTGTGCTGGGGGCTGAGTCGGAGATCCAGGCCGACCCTCTAGTCATGACATGTGTCCCTCGAGCTGGTGTAGCAGATCTTCAAACTACTGGTTGAGCTTGCTACACACCACGACCAGACATGTCAACAGGTAACAGGTTCCTGTCCATGCCCATTCCCTGGGGGGGTGAGCCCCAACCCCTTATGCGGTTCCACCCAAAGGTGGTGCAGGACCAACAGACAAGGAGGTCCTGGGTTGGGCCCCAGACGTGCTGGTGCCCGGTGCCACAGCCAGCTAATGTGGGACAGGTGGTTCCGCTGGGATCCGCATTCCCATACGTGCTATGGTGTTTAAGTTTTAGCAACATATGTGGGTTAGTAATAGTCACCACATTCCAGGATTAGGTATAACAGCATGCATAGATATTACCATTAACCCAGACACCAGATATGGAACAGTTGCATAGCAAACAGAACACATGTATATATGGGACCACAGTGGTAATTACAACAGCATGCAGGTACATTGATTGCACCATGCCACCAATGTTGGAGTATTTCAACATAGCACATGCATAGAAACAGATTTAAATAATTATCAAACAATAGGGCATATGTCCCAACATTACAGTTAGGTCAGCACGTACCAATTGAGTTGGGTATTTAGTTTATTGTTGCAGATATGGTGGGGGGGAGAGAAAGATGTCAATCAACAACCAGTATATTCCTGTAGTTCGTATTACTTTCCTAGTCAGTGCTGTTATCTGTACCTTACAAGTATTAGTACATTACCCTATTGCCTTAGTTTGGACAGTGGTATGGCTGTCAATAACTATATACATGAACTGGTTTTCCCTGCAGTATACACTTCTTACCTGGTATACCTGTGGAGGAATTGTTTAACACTAACTGTTTCTACAAATACTCCCAGATTCCAGGTTGATGTTATGCACATACCTGTCCATCTCTTTTTGCACAGACTCTGGCCATGTCTTGACCACATTCAGGTGAACTAGGACATATTTATACTGGCCTACACATTGCTTACACCTACTAAGCTGGCCTGTGCAATGCTTAGCATTGCTTAATATCTAATTTGCATTATATTTGCTTTTTGGCATTGATTTATTCATTACATGTTATATATGTGTCTGGTATCCATGATTCATGTGTATGTACACTGTATGGGGTCCTTGTGTTTATTAGGGGACTTCAACACTTTATTACAATTACACCAGTTCACATATTTATGTTATGTAGTAGGTTATACAACATAAGACTGTATATAGATTCCTGTCACATGTTCAGTTTGATTTCCTATAGTGAGGATTTGTTTGGTGATACCTCAATCGTATATACTGCTGTGATGGTTTAGTGGTTAAATACTGTGATTGTAGTGTACAGGATGCTGGGGTCAAGACCTCCAAAGGTTGTTTATTTATTTCTGGCCAGAATAACGGCTGTTGCATATAGAGTGAATAAGGCATGTTTAAGCACTTGTAATTGGATTTGCATGAGTTTGCGCGAGGGTAAGCTATGCTAACCTTTGGTTAAATATGCTTACAGAGGGTTAGCTTCAATATTGCTTAACCTATGTGCGCATTGCTTACCCCTGCATAAACGGGCTTAAACCCACTCACTAGTTCTTAAATATGCTTACTCACACTTACTACTGCTTAATAGTGCTTACACTTGCTTACAAGTGCTTACTCCCACTTACCACTGCACTAATTTAGACAGTAATGTCTAATGGCTCTTGGGAAGGTGGTGGATTTTGAAGCTGTATGGAGTTATTCATTCCACATTTTATCTTCCATTTGTATCCCTGATCCCTGTGTATGTATACTGTATGGGGCATGTGTGATTATCTGTGGACTTTGCAACATTATGATACTGACACCTCACATCTGCATTTACTGCAGTACTCCAGTTTACAAATGTATGTTATTTAGTAGGTTATGCAACTAAAAATATTGGTCATAAAGTGATTTGACATGAAAAATGGAATGTGCTGCAGTGGGACTCGAACCGGGATTGATTGCTCGTAAGGCGAATGTCCTGCCCACTACACTATTGCTGTATTGCTTCATTTGCATATATCTTCCTTTTTATCCTCTTCTGCCATTTAAGCTGCATTAACCGTAGCTAAGCGATGGGCAAACGCATGCACCTATGGTTAAATTTAATCTGTTTCATAAAAAAAAATCTTTATTTTTGTTGTTTTAACTATTGCTCTTATACACGTGGGAGGATTTCGCTGGGGGTATGCATACACCTATAAGCGGTCTCCCTCATTCTTTTATGCCACGTCTGCTGTTCTTCATTGCAGGGGCATGTATATTCTGATAACTCTGCTCTCAGACACGCCCCCTGCACTCTTACATCCTCCGTGTAAGATTAGGAGCTCAGGCAGCGCGCCTTCATTAATATGCATGGCGCACTGCCGTCCTGTTCCTAAATGGCCACTTCCATTGCAGGACTAAGCTAGTCCTGCACGGAAGGATAGTGAATCGCACGGAAGGATAGTGAATCCGGGGGGGGGGGGTAGTCAACCAAAGAAGAGTTTATATAATACAGTAAACTCTCAGTTAACTCAAGAAACCATGACTTTCAAGCAACCAGAAAAATCAGTTGAAGAAATACAGTACAATTTTCATGTGTTGCACTTTCTGTCCTCCCCACAGAAACATACCTTACATTGTCAGAGTTTTAGAGTTTTAAAAAGGATGATAGGAATTATCTCCCCAATCTAAGAACAAGTCAAACCAAAACCAAACAAATAGTATAGGGTACAGTATTAGTCAGGCCTATTTTTTAATAGTAACTCTCAAGCAACCAGAAACTACAGTTATCCGGCATCTACCAATCCCCATGGATGCCAGGTAACTGAGAGTTAACTGCAGTTGTTATCAAGATAATACTGTCCTGTGTTGTGTAGATCAAATAGTGGTAAAGTCTATAGCTGAGCAAATTGGAGAAGCATGCATATTGTATGTATACTTATCTATATATAAGGACCTTGTATTATGAAAAATATTAAAGTTAGCCAGAGAATCATGCTGGGTGCTAAAATGTGAGAATGTTATTCAGTTCATACATGTGACATGTGGTACTCTTGTAATGATGCCTGCTACAGTCTGGATGGCTTATTTCATTCTGAGAAGCTTGCAGAGTAGATTAAAGAAGAAGAAACTTTCTTTTAGGTGACCTATGGGAAAAATCCACCTCTTTCTTCCCATCTGTAAGGAATTATCCTTTTTTTTTTTTTTTTTTTGCAGGAGCACAAGCCAATCAGACATGTTACTTTCAAATGATGTGTTATCGAGGTCTCTGCCCTTTTCATGACAGATGATAGTAGGAATGATTCCAGTTTTTTACTGTGTGGTGAATCAGAGGAAGTAATGGGACATGGCTAATGTTTCTTCTGTTTGTGCAGTCAGAAATGATAAAAACATTTTAGAATTTATAGACAAGACAGATAAGGCATGAAACCTTCTTTAGTCCACTTGCTGCTGAAGACGTTTTTGTGTGTGTGTGCGTGCGTGCGTGTGTGTGTGTGTGTGTGTGTGTGTGTGTGTGTGTGTGTGTGTGTGTGTGTGTGCGTGTGTGTGTAGTTTAGAACAAGCCAATAAGAAACTTCGCAGTGTAGAAGGTGTGAAGTTCATTCCTTGAATTATGTTATCCACATAAAACTCGAACAGTGAAATATGTACTACAAAATAATAAAATAGAAACTAGCAGGGGGTCCACAGTTGAGTTAAAAATGGAATATCCTTTAGTGAAACACACAAACAAGAGATCCTAGTTCAGTATAATGAAAAGCATCAAAAACATTAATTAACAAAAGCAAACCGACTCATACACTTGTCTCTCTGACCCTAACCTTTACAGCTATACCTTGTACCTTTGTGGCTTTCTAACACTCAGGCATAGATTCCTGTTTGAAAGTTTTACTTATTTGTCTGACATTTGAACAAGTAACCCTGATAAAAATCTCAAAATTGTATACTGTTGCTCTGTCTTTCCTGCTAAAAGTAAGTAAAATTAAAGTGCTGTGTGAAGGTTTTAAGCCCTTACATTAAACTTACCTATGGTGTGGTGACCTGAGTCATTCAAGATTCTCCCTCTAACCACTCCTACTGCCTTCTCTTTTCCCCCACCTCCCTCTTACCAACAGTTTATACTGGCTTCAAAGTAGTACATGCACCATTTTCAAACCAAGGTGCTTAGGATTTTCTATCTCTCCCCCCTTGGCTGACCTGGCGTGACTCACAGTGCAAGTTTCTTCATTGTATGGATTTTTACTGGTTTTGTGTGCAACTGAATGAACTATTTCTAGGCTCTAATACTGTACAGACTGTTCTACTTTGTTGCAGAAACTTTATAAGTAGCTAGTGACTTTACTGAATTTCGTTGTAATATTTGTGTTTAAACTGAACCTGCACCTAGAAAAAGTGTATAATTATCAGACCACCTACTTGCTGCATATGTTTTAATGTTTAAATTGCTCACACACATTGAATAATTGTATCTACGACCTGAATAACTTGTGCTAGCTATACCGGAGTTGCTTTTACTGGCTATTTAGAAGTTATACAATGATGAACAAACATTAGTTTTTCTGGTATATCTTTAAAATCTGGCAAATGTTTATTATGTTCTTTACTACTAAGACCACTCTGAAGTAGGCTACTTTTACCCCCTTAACCTCTCTGAATGTTGTTGTTGATCATCTTTGGGCTTTTCCTGGTTAGGAGTCGCCACAGTGGAACTCTGGTCTGCTAATGATTGGCAGTCGATTTTTACGGGTGCCGAGGTGCCAGCCTGATGCCCAACCTTCAACGAAGGCACGCCCATTTACACGTCTTTTGAACGCCACTCATCTGCAGGGAGGACATGCAGACTCCACACAGAAGGCACTCCAGCCGAGAATCGAATGGGAGAGCCTCTTGCTGTGAGGCAACAACGCTACCACTGTACCACCACGGCATTCTTAACCTCTCTGAATGTACTATTGTAATATAACTGCCTGTTGTTGACTTAATTTTTACCTTAAAATCTCTGCTTTTCTCTTTTTCTAGTCAAACTCTACATTTATATACACTAGCGTACTGCAGCTCCTGCAAAAAGGTGTCTATGGGATTGGAATTGGCCACCAAAGTCTCTAACAAAAACTTTTTCTCTCCCAACCATTAAACTGTGTAGGTTACAAATATAAAAAATGTTTGTTAAGCTCTCTTTTACCGTGCTGTGTAACAAAGTGAGTCACCATTTTGGTCAGCCATAGGGCTCTTTCTGCTTTATTTTTTGCCTTCTTCCTCTGTAACTAAAGTAAACCGACTCATACATTTGTGTCTCTGACCCTAATCTTTACAGCTATACCTTGTACCTTTGTGGCTTTCTAACACTCAGACATTGAAAGTTTTACTTATTTGTCTGACATTTGAACAAGTAACCCTGATAAAAATCTCAACATTGTATACTGTTGGTCTGTCTTTCCTGCTAAAAGTAAGTAAAATTAAAGTGCTGAGTGCAGGTTTTAGGCCCTTACATTAAACTTACCTGTGGTGTGGTGTGGTGTGGTGTGGTGTGGTTCTGCCTGCTCCACTCTCCTTCACTCCACTCAGGCTTGTTTCACTCCCTTCTCACCCCAGTATCCTCAAATTTATACTTTTACCTCATTGTCTGGTTACTCTCACAGCCCCCTCCCACCACTATAACTTGGCTTTCACCCTTTCACTCTTCCCACCTGTCACCAATCTTCCCCTTTTACCCACCCACCTTGGCCTGCCTCCTCTGTGGCTTTCTTCTCTCACACCTAAGTCTTTCACTCCCTAGCACACCTACTATCTCCTCACATACTCACTATTTCCACCCCTCAATACTGTTCCTTCTCTCACACTGCTTATTTCTAGTCACCACCCTTCCCTAATATATTTCTTTATATTTTCCCTATAACTCTTCCCCTCCTTTTTCCATTGCACAATGCTATCCTTACTGCTGTTTCTCCCACTTCTAAACTCACAAGCCCTAAGCACTTCCTACAACACTGAGCTCCATATCTTCCCCTCTTCCCCCACCTTTCCCTTTTCCAGACCTCTTCCAACATATAACTTAGCTCCACTGACTACTGCCCCCTCTCTTTTCTGTCTCACTCACCTTTCAATGTCTTAAATTTAAACTCGTGGTCTACCTCGCTCTTACTCCTGAGCCCAAACTCAAGTACCCCATTCCCCTTACTGACCACCCTCACCTTTTCCATCTTGTCTTTGCTCTTCTGGTTTCTGGTGACATCCATCCTGATCCTGGTCCCTCCCCTCTCTCAACTCCCCCTCCACCTTCATCTGCTGTCCTCCCAAAAACATCCTCAAATATCTCCAGCCTCAAACATCTCTCCATCTCTGCAATGAACATCCAAAGCCTAAACAACAAAACGTCTGAACTTCACGCATGGTTGGTCCAACACAAACCTCACATCCTGGCCCTATCGGAAACCTGGCTAAAACCTCATATCAATTCCTCTGAATTTCTCCCACCTCAGTACAATATCTATAGGTCTGATAGGACACCTAAAAAGGTGGTGGGGTGGCTATCTTGTACTCTGTTTCACTGACGCTAACACCTATAGACATTACCCTGCCTAGTTTCTCCCCTGCTGAACAACTGCTCCTAGACTGCCATATCAATAACTATAGGAAGTTTGCTATTGCCTCTATCTATATCCCCCCAGGTAAAAACATCCCTATCCTTGAACATACTCTCCTGGATAAACACCTCCATCCCCTATGAAACCATCATTCTTGGAGATGACAATATAGATTGGAACTCCCTTATTGGTGACTCCCACCAACATTTCACAAACCTGTATGGATTCTCACAAATAATCACTACCCCTACCCACTACAGTAAAAATACTACTGGTTCCACAATTGACTGCTTCTTGACCAACTCTTCAAACAACTATTTTAACCCTTCTACCTTCCCTGACTCTATTAGCGACTATTCTCCCATCTCTATACTAAGGCACTCTCCTCATCTCTCTAAGCCCCATCTCTACAGAGATCATAGGAAATTGACTAAATTTTCCCCTGAAATCTTTATCTATAGACTCTCTGCCTAAAACTGGACTTTCCTAAAAACTCTCCTGCTCAGTGATGTTGTTACTAAATTCAACTACAGTTGGATTTGAGGATTTGTTTGGTTTCTTTACTGAGCCAGGGGGTTGTAGAGGTTCTAACTTTGATTTTGAGGAATGGTGCAACAGTGTCTAGGTGTTGTAGAAATGTTGTGTTGAAATATGC
Source organism: Protopterus annectens (assembly GCF_019279795.1). NCBI lineage: Eukaryota > Metazoa > Chordata > Ceratodontiformes > Protopteridae > Protopterus > Protopterus annectens. The sequence goes on along the minus strand of NC_056730.1, from coordinate 612,883,651 downwards.
TACAGCCAGGTCATGTGGGAGGGTTTTTAGGGCAAGTCCAGTCACAGTTATAGAGTAGAGTACTGAGGACCTCAGGAGAGAAATTATTTGTGTTTCTAGTGGATTTAGGTTAGTGGTTTTGTATAGGCTTGTTCTACTACGTATAAGGTATATTATGCTGTGGTCACTTAAGGTATCTGGGAGACTGCTTGTGTGGGGGGAACAATCTGGAGTTGTTAATTAGGACCCAGTCAAGGATGGATTCCCTTTTAGATTTTTTTACCACATCTAGACAGCATTGAAATCCTTCTATACCACTTCTCTGCACAAAGGTGGCATAGCTCTGTTGAACCCTCTAACTATAGACCAGTCACTATTCTCTTGCCGCTCTCTAAGATCCTTGAAAAATGTACACATACTCAACTACTGTCCTATCTCATTCACAAAAATTTCCTCCCCCCCCTTGCAACATGGTTTTCACCCTAAACACAGTACATCAACTGCCTTACTATCCTTTACTCAAAAGGCTGCAGAAGCTAGGGACAATAACCTCCTCATCCCCTGTATATTCCTTGATCTCTCCAAAGCCTTCGACACTGTGTCTCATCCCATCCTTAACAAACTCTCAGACCTAAACCTCTCTCCTTCTACTTTTGGCTGGTTCTAATCCTACCTTACTGGCAGAAAACAAGCTGTTAGATGGCAGTAGGCTTTCTCACCCTTCCTTGCTATTCAAACAGGAGTACCACCAAGGCTCCGTACTTGGACTGGTCCTTTTCAACATTTTTACCAACAGCCTACATTCATCCTGCAGTCTCTCATCTGTAATACAATATGCAGACAGCTCTACTCTCTTATCTATCTCCAATACTATCTCAACTACACACACTAACACAGACTTCCTTTATCTATGTTGAAAAATGTCTCAGAAATAATCAACTAATCCTTAACACGATGAAAACTCAACTCCTTCTCTTCCTATCTCAGACACTCTCTCACCTTAAATCCAATGTTTCTCTTTCCTCCCTAGATGGCACCACTATCTACCCTGCCTCACACACCAAACTCCTTGGAGTAATAATTGATGACTGACTAAAATTTGACTTGCACATACAAGAGGCCATCAAAAAAACACCAAAAACTTGGACTACTTTATAAGAACGAAAAATTCCTCACTATTGCCACTAAATGCAATGTAATGCAGGCATCTGTCTTACCTAATCTTCTATATACTTCCCCCATCCTTACCAATATCCAAACTACCTCAATGCAGAAACTGGAACAAACATACAGCAAAATTGCCAGACTTATTCAAAACCAACCACTCTCATCTCATCACTGCCTCTCACTAAACAAACTTCAGTGTCTGGAATTTCTGCACCTTCCTCTACAATCGCAACTCCACACTATATTTTCCATACTCAACAACCCATCTGCCTGCCCTGCTCTTGCCTCCCACGTTACTGCCCCCCCAGTCTCTCCAGAGTGCTGATCAGCATCTTCTCTCAGTTTATAAACCCAAAAGGAATATTAGCAAACTACTTTACAAACACTCTGTCTCACTAAATTGGAACAAACTTCCTCTCCGTATTAGATCCAACCTTTCCTTTCCCTGTTTTAAAAAGGAGCTTAAATCCCACCTACTAAACTTGAAATGATGCCGTTGCCTTGACCACAAATAGTCTTAGTCTGCCTTACTGTATAACCTGTTGCATCTCCTAACTTTCTCTGGTGAAATTTCTGCTTAAACTCACCTCCTAAACCCTCAGCTCTACTACTATAGCCCTACTATAGCCCCCTCCTTTCTTTCCCCCTCCCATTCTCCACACTATTTATCTTTTCCCCCCACTTCCTATCAATGTCTGTACATTTTCCTTCTTTTGAACAATGATTATCCTTTTGTTTTTTACTCTTATATGTAGTAAATTTAGACCCCTGCTATCAATGCAACCCTTAATGTTCATAATTTTTCTTTTGTTTTTCTCTTTATAATTAATTTCGTTTTTGCATTGTTATTTTTAATTGTTTTTGTTCTGTATGTTTATCTTTGCTTATGCTTGCTGGGGCTCTTTCCCCTTGGGTCTCCACTGAAAATGGGTTGCTTACTATCAATGCAATGCAAATAGTAAATAACCTTTTCTTGTTTACAGTTATTTTGTATTATGATTGTTATTTTATATTTGTACATTGTCACTTTATCTTTACTTATGTTTGCTGGGGCTTTTCCCCTCAGGTCTCCACTGAAAATGAGTTTGTTTTCAAACTCAGTTGGACTAACCTGGTTAATAAATGTGAAATAAATAAATAACTAAATATTTATATATAATCAGGTTATTTGGAGTATGGGAGTGGTTACAGAGGGTGATTCTGTTAAGAGTAATAAAAACATTAAACTCATTCCTTTAACCAAGTCCCCCTTCCCCCATAACACCATAGTGTAAACTGAGACTGTGTTACCTTAGAAATGAAATTAAAAAGCTAGAGACAAATTAAAATATATAAGAACAGCTTATTAAGGCTAACCTACTAATCCAACCTTTATTAGTTAAGAAACTCACTCACTAACAAAATGACTAACTAACAAAAATATCTGCCACTAGTCATCTATCAGAATAAATAACAAAGATCACTTTCATACCAAATAAGTCGTCAGGTTTGCGTGTAAAAAACATATCATAATATTAATGAACACTGTATAAATCTGCAAGTGAACACCTAAGTAGGCTCAAAACTACAGCTATAATTGCTAAGCTGGAAATACAGTGACTTTTTTTTTAAATAAAGCATTAAGGCCCTGGGGATTTGTTCAAGTGTGGTATCTAACACAGAAAGCGTTCGTATAAATGAGTGCACTCAAGAGTGTCAGAAAGCAGCAGCAATGACAATTATTTTCATTGTAAAATATTTACAATGTTTGATATTTATTTCTAACAATATTAGCATGTAATGTCAGCATTAATCAGTCCCATATCAGACTTTTAATAGCCCTTTAAACAGTGGGGCAATTTTTTGAATTCTAGTATGCTTTTTATGGAGCAGAACAATAATAATTTATTTATTTATTTATATTTGTTGACCGGGAGTGTCCGACAGGACGTAGGTCCATTTTCAGCGGAGGCCCGGGGAGAAAAGCTCCACAGTTAAAATATACAGACAGTAATTACATTGGATTTACATAGCGATTAACAATTTGATTAACATAGCAATTAATTACAAACATAGTTACAGATGAAGAACATAGTACATCAGTAGACAACTAGAATCTTTATCTGCAAAGTACATAACAGACATCAACAATTGTTACAATAAGAAGTTCTTGCTGTATAATAAGTAGTAGGCTTATGAGCATCTGAGCTTGCTATAATCAAGGTAGTTAGTGGGGTGGAAATAAAGGTAGTGGTTGGATGAGGTGGGTAATATTAGAGTGGGAGTTGCAAGGGCATAGCCAGCATGTTTTTAGGTGCACTTTTAGTAAAGTTTTGAAGTGGGTGCATGATGGTACAGAGGTAATTGTGGGTGGAAGGGAGTTCCATGATTTGGCTATGGCGCAAAAGAATATTGCTTCACCATCAAAGTTATTGGCTTTAGTGATCTGCAAGTGATTTTTGTTGCTGGATCTTAGAGGTCTGGTGGTGCGATAGGGTTGGAGTAGATTCTGGAGGGATGGGACATTTAGTGGATGGTTTACTAGTTTGTGGACGAGTGAGAGTTGATGCCATTGAAGGAGGTGAGGGAGTTCAAGCCAGTCCAGTTCAGCAAGTGAGAGACAGTGGTGACTACGGTAGGATGCCCCTGTGGTGAATTTGGCAATTTTGTTGTAGCAGGTATCTAGCTTGTTTAGATCACATTGCCTTAGGTTGGTATATATTGGAGAGGCATAAAGTAGGGTGGAGATAAGGTGGGAATTTGCTACTGAAATCTTTGCTGCTTTGGTGAGAAGTTGCTTATTTCTGTATAACATTCCTAGTTTTTTGTGGACTTTTTTTATGTTCATGGATATGTAAATGTCAAATTTTAATTTATTGTCTATTTCCACTCCTAGCAATTTAGTGTGTTCTGTTGGGTGTATAGTGGTGTTGTCTTTTGCTGTGATGTTAAAGTGAGAGTTGTTTTGGGTATGTTTGGTGGGTTGGAAGATGAGTAGCTTAGTTTTGTTTGGGTTGAGTATTAATTGGGCATTGGATAACCAAGTTTCAACAGAGGAAAAGGCTTCCTGTGTGACTTTTTGCAGTTTGGGTAGGGACTGGGCTGAGCAGATGATGTTTGAGTCATCTGTGTATTGTAAAAGTGTGCTATGTTTGGTGGCAGAGGCTAGATTATTGGTGAAAATAGAGAAGAGTAGGGGTCCAAGGATGGATCCTTGGGGAACCCCTATAGGGACAGGTAGTTGGGGAGATATGTCATTCTGCCATACAACGGATTGTTGGCGGTCAGACAGGTAACTCTGGAACCAGTTGGTGACTGATTGGGAGAAGGATAGGTTATTGAGGACAGAGATGAGTTGTTTGTGTGGGACCATGTCAAATGCTTTAGATAGGTCAAGTAGCAGAGGAGAGATAGCCATTGTTTTTATGCTGAAGGATAGTGTTAGTAAAGAAGAGTAAGGCAGTGGTGGTGCTATGGTTTGGTCGGCAACCATGCTGAGTATTGGAAAGGAGGTTGTTAGTAAGGAGGTAGTCTAAGACCTGAGAGTGAATGCATCTCTCTAGTATTTTAGAGAGTGGAGAGAGAATAGCTATGGGGCAGTAATTGGTTAGTTCTGTGGAGGGGCCACCTTTGTGGAGGGGAATGATATGTGATACTTTCCATAGTGTGGGAACGTAATTTTCTAACAGAGATCGGTTAATCAAGATGGATACTGGGTAGGCCAGGGCATCAGCTGCGATTTGTAGGTATTCACTTGGGAGGTTGTCTGCTGCTAATTTGGTGGGCTTAAGTTTAATTAAGAGTTTTTTTGTGTTGGAGGTAGGTACAGGAGAAAAGGAGAAGGCAGTGGGGAGATTACTAGTTGAAGGTGTGGGTTGGAGGGGAGGGAGGTTGTGTTGTTTAGCTAGTGATAGTATGGTTTGTGTGAAGTGTGTGTTGAATGAGGTAGCAATATTTTCGGAGGAGTGAGGGATGTTAGAATGAGGGGTACTGACTTTACCTGGGTGGAGGATGGAGGTTATGGAGGACCAGAATTGTTTGGGGCTGTGTTGGGAGGAGTCTAGGGCAGACTGGTAGTATTGGAATTTGTCCTGTTTTATTAGCTTTTTGACTCTATTGCGTAGTTCTAGGAATTTCTGTCTAGTTGAGGGGGTTTTGGTTTTGTGCCAGTGCTCCCAGGCTTTATCCCTGTTTTTCATTTCTGACTTAGTGGTTTTCTGTAGCTATAGAGTGGGTTGTGTTTTGGTTCTGGAAAGTCTTATCGGGGCATGGTAATTAAGGATGCTCAGGAAGGTAGTATTAAAAAATTCAACTGCATCATCAAGACTGAGGTACTTTAGAGGATGCCAGTTACATTCTTTGAAGGATGAGATGAATGTGAGTGGGTTAAAGTTTAGTTTTTTATGTATTTGATGGTAGATGACAGGTTTAGCTTGGTATAGGTATTTTTTGAGTAGGAATGTTGGGGAGTGATCACTGAGGCTATCTGATAAGCAGCCTGTTATATATGACTGGGGGCTCTTGCTGACTAGTATCCAATCCAGGGTAGTGTGCTTGCTGGGGTTTTTATTTATCCTGGTTGGCGACTGGACTAGTTGGGTGAAGCCATGAAGGTTTACATGATGGGTTGGATGGTTGCCAGAACAGGATTGCCAGTCAATATTGAAATCACCTAAAATTATAGTTTCTTGGGGGAGATGGTGGGTAGACCAGCTGAGGAGGTTTTCTAGTGGAGGGATGTTTTGGCCAGGTGGGAAGTAGCATCCAATTATGTTGATGGTTTTGTTTTGGTTAATTTTGAGGTTGGTATATATTATTTCTTCATTGCCTATTTGTGGAGCTGATGATTTTAAGATCTGGATGTTTAGATGCTGTTTAAATATTATAGCTACACCGCCTCCTTTCTTGTTTAGCCGGTCTACTCTTAGTATGCCATAACCGGTAGGGAGGATTTGCTCACTGGTAATGTGAGGTTTTAGCCAGGTTTCTGTCAGGATGACTATACCTGGGGAGTACAAGTCTATGGTGGCATGGAGTTCATGGACTTTGTTGGATATACTTCTAATATTTAGGCTTAGTAGAAGGAAGTCGTGGTTTCTAGTCTGATTATGAGGATTGAGGTTGGAGATGGTAGGGCCAGGGTTGGGGTGAATGTCTCCACTTAGGGCTAGTTTTGATATGCATGAAGTTATTAGTTTTCTCAGTTTTTGAATGTGTTTGTTTATTAGGAAAACTTTATGATTGTGCTCTGTGGGTAATAGGTGTGGTGGGAGGGTTACTATGTTAAGTTGTAGGGATGCTTTATGTTTGAGTAATATAGTTGGTAGAATATGCGGGGGTGCATAGGGATGGTTCTTGAGTTGGTGAGAGGGGGCTGAGTGAGGGTGAGATGTGAGTTGTGGTGTGAGTAGTAGTACAGTTGGTAGTGGCTGAGTGGGGGAATGATGGAGTTTTTGTAGGATGTAAGATATGCAAGGAGAGTGCATGCAGTGAGCATAGATAAGGTATGCTTGTACATGTTAGCTGAGGAGTGATAGTAGTGGGAAGATGGAGGAGGTAGTGTTGGGTTTAGTACTGTGGTTGGCTATCGGAAAGATGGGAGGGGTTTGTGAGTGTAATAAAGGTAGGACCACTGGGGGCAGGAGGAAATAGGGGGCAGGGTGGGGAGTGAAGCGGGTAAAGATCCTGTTAGTTGCTCTTACGAGGGGGCTGGAAACAATCAAGTAACAGAGTAAACTGATAAATTAACATATGATAGTGAATGTGGACACTCAGGTAGGTACCCTGCATTTCCACAAAGTATCAGTTAGCTGTGCCCCAGTTCAGACAGATTTAATAAGTTCAATGGCAGAGCCAAGCATGAGGTGCTCAAAGGGTTGTTGCAGTTTTAAAAATGGTGCCTGCCACAGGTAATATTTATTAACTTTGGGATTAGCTTAAGGTAATAAACAGGGAAGGGGAAGGGGAAGGGGAAGGGGAAGGGGGAGGGGGAAAACAAGGGTGTGAGCAGGAAGTTCTTTTGTACTGCTGCTAATGAGCCAAAACAAAGAGAAGTTTGTGTTTAAGAAACAGTCAGAATTGACACTAAGGACTGCTCTGAAACTGTAAGTCATTTCTTAACCATTTCTCAGGTGGAAAAACAGGGTAACCTTGTATCAGTAGGCTACTGTGGTCTCAGTTTAAATGAACAAACACACAGTATTTATCAGTTATGGATACTATTTGCTAACAGAAGGGAATAAGAGAGAAAATGGAAGATGAGTGTGTGGGGGGTGGGGGGGGGGGTGGGGGGCTGCTGCTGCTGCTTACAAGCCAAAGCAGAGTGCTCTCCAGGGGAAAATGAATATTGGCTCAAACAGCTAGACAAATACTCAAAGTTAACTTTAGCTGTTTGCAGCCAGTTTAGACCCAGACTGCGCTTTTCTTATAAGAAGCTTTTCTTATAAGAATGATAAAGGTGGTACCGCAGTTGAATACTTAAGAGTGGTGTTAGGTTCAAAGTTAACTTTAGCTGTTTGTAGACAGTTCAGACCTGGACTGCGCTTTTCTTACAAGAATGATAAAGGTGGCACCGCAGTTGAATACTTGAGTGGTGTTAGGTTCAAAGTTAACTTTAGCTGTTTGCAGACAGTTCAGACCTGGACTGCGCTTTTCTTACAAGAATGATAAAGGTGGTACTGCAGTTGAATACTTAAAGAGTGGTGTTAGGTTGGAGAGACACTGAGCTCCTCATGGGGCCTGTAGCAGAGTGGATTGTAGTTTTTTTAAGTAATTAAGGCCAGGTTTTATAAAAGAGTTTAGTTTCAGCTACCACAATAGTTACATTTTTTCTAAAAGATTACGGATGTCTCCTTCATCCTTCTCCTTCAGTCATTAGGTGACTGTAATTCAATGCAGGTGGTTTACAGGACATGTTGCAATGACTGAGAAGTATTTTATGTGGGGAAAATGCTCAATAGACTTAAAAGAAGGATTTCTGTCCATCTTTCTGAAATTAGAGCTAAGTGCAAGAATAATGCACTGGCTCAGCATCTGCAGCTTCACCAAAGACACACTGGCTTTAAATTTCAAATTGCTGACTGTATGGACCTTTTGGAACTGGAAGGAGTCATCCTTAATCTTTTAGAAAAAAACATGAACTACTGTAGAAGCTGAAACTGAACTCTTAGAAATACAGAGCTTAATTATTATTGCTTTCTAAAAAAGCGTACTAGATATCAGAAATCTGCTTCACTGTTTAAAAGACTAGTAAAAGTTTAATATTGGACTCATACCTCTCAAATGTCCCTGATTTTCAGTGACGTCCCTGATTTTAACTCAAAGTTTAGCTCTGTCCCTATTAATCCCTCCTAAAATTAATGACTTTTGGAGGAAAGGTAGTGAATTATACTTAATGAATAATAACAATAATTAAGAGTTATAGATTTCTTTTACTTCAGATGATGTAGAGTAACTCATATTCTGATTCTGTCAATGTCTCAAGTTAATAGCACTAATATTTTATAAGTGTCCCTGATTTTTTTTTCTGGATTTGTCCCTGATTCTGTTGAAATTTGTCCCTGATTGGTTGAGAGCTATGATGAGACTAATTAATGTTGGTGTTACATGCTAATATTGTTAAAAACAAATATCAAACATTGTAGATATTTTACAATGAAAATAATTGACATTGGTGATGTTTTCTCATACTCCTGAGTGTACTTTTACTCATTCAAACTGTTTTCTTAGATGCCACACTTTTAACAAATTCCCATGGCCTTTATTCTTAACATTTTTCACTGTATTTCCACCTTAGCAAGTATAGCTATAGTTTTCAGCCTACTTAGGTGTTCACTTGTAGATTTATACAAGTGTTCATTAATATCATGATATGTTTTTTACACACAAACCTGATAAAGTATTTAGTGGTAAGAAAGCAATCTTTGTTAAAAGTGTTTTAGTTTATAAGTATTGATATTTATTCTGATAGATGTCTGGTGCTAGATCTTTTTGTTAGTCATTTTGTTAGTGAGTTAGTTTCTTAATTAATAAAGTTTGGATTAGTAGGTTAGCCTTAATAATCTGTTCTTATATTATATATTTTAATTTGTCTCTAGCTTTTAAGTTTCAGTTCTAAGGTAGCACAGTCTCAGTTTATATTGTGGTGTTAAGGGGGAAGGGGGACTTGGTTAAAGGAATGAGTTTAATGCTTTTATTGCTCTTAACAGAATCACCTTCTGTAACCACTCCCTTGCTCCAAATAACCTGATTATATATAAATAATGAACATTTTTGATGCTTTTTATTATACTTAACTAGGATTGCTTGTTTGTGTGTTTCAATAAAGGATATTCAATTTTTAACTCAACAGTAGACTACCTACTATTTTCTATTTTATTATTTTGTAGTATGTATTGTACAGTTTGATTTTTATTAGTCAACTAGGTGCATAACATAATTCAGTACTTTTCCGTTATCGAGACAACAGTTCTAACGTGCTAGCTAGTGCACGCCTACAATGATCGCACACCTGTTGTTTTGATAACAGAAAAGTAGTTTGGGTTTGGGTTAATGGCATTTTTGAATGTATAACTTCATATAGATATTTAAGCCAACTAATGTGTTCATCATTCCTCTACCCGCCTCTGTGAGTTATACTGCACCCAGTCTTCAATGTTAATTTTTTTCAGGGTATTTGGGTGAGTGTTCAGAAACACACTTCATTGACGGATGGTAAAGTTTATCCAAACAAAACCCTCCTAGCATTAGCCAAACAAAAGACACAGTTTTCCTTCATAGCCCAGCAGAGGGGCCCTAACAGCATGCTCTGGCTGTTGGCTTCACTTAAAAGGCAATTTACATGTTCCACCAGTCGTGCTGCCACTCAGTTCCACATTTGCAACCATGACAAGCATTCTCACTCAGTTCCGCCAGCAGAGCAATGAAATAGGGAAATGAATAAAAGCCAGAAGTCAACCAATTTCTTGGCTCATAATGGCCCTGCAACATGCAAAGTTCATCTGTTAAGTGCAGACTTGCTCCTTTGTTTTAGTGCTGCCCTACAGGTCTGACTCCGTCCTCACACATGCCTTTAAACACAAGGAGCTCAGTAGTTTAGTGACATGGGGAAGCTGAGCACAACAAACAGAAACACAAAATCAGAAATCAAAGCAGATATACTTTGATTTCAGGGAGATAACTTGACAGATTCAACACGATCATTTAGCTGTAATCTAGTAGCTTAACACGTCTGTTAACCAGATGTGTGTAAAATTTAAAAATTACCTCTATTTTTTTAACTGTATTATTAAAACAAATATTTTTTACAGATATGTGTTTAGCAGACATGTTAATGAACTGGATTACAGCTGAACAATCATGCTGAAACTGTTGCCCCGATAATGGAAAAGTACCCATAATTCAAAGAGTGAACTTCACACCCTCCACACTGTGAAGTTTCTGCTTGGCTTGTTTTTGACCCAGTATACATTGCATACTAGGTTTTATGAGACTTCAAGGGATACCACAGATTTTCTTTTTTGTGCAGTTTAGAACCCTACTCCATATTGTGGCCAAACTGAATGTTATTTGAGACTTGTGCAAAGTGAACATCACAACATCTGAAAATCAAAGCTGGTAAGCTAGCCTATTCATTTGGGTGCTAGAAACAGAAAGGAAATATATCTCTTCATTAAACAAGGGTTTATTTTAGACCTGCAGGATATGAAAAGTCACATCAGATCCATGTCTGTCATTTTATGCACAGCTGAGAAGCTTACAAATGCATAGTCTGTTGTTGTGGCAGTGCTGATAGGATTCATTCTATATGCCTTCTCAGCCATGACATGTACTGTCTGTCAAAACCTGGAGGTCTCTTTTTACAACAAATATAGTCTCAGTGGTTTCAGTTTCTGGCTTTGTATTAGAAATGCACCTCACATGATACTCAGTAGCAAGTCCCGCCCACGATCCAACAATCGGTGAAAGTTAAGTAGTATGCATACTGATGGCAGTATGAATATTCATTGACTATTTGTAGTTTGCCCTTTTCCTCAAGGTAGTGCGATCTCAGAGTTGGCATATTTAATTTGTAGGTGGCTGCAGGGAGGCTTGGCCTCCTGCAAAAACGAAGAAAAAAAAAAACTTGCACACTGAAATCTGCTTGCCTGTCAATCATGCATCTTTTCCATACCATGAAACGTCTGTTTGACCAGTCAGTCACTGAGTATATGCCCACTTCTGCACAGACCGGCCTGCAAGGTACATTTCTAATACAAAGCCCAGTTTCTAAGGTTTCTTTGGTTCTGTTCTCCATTTCAGGAAATATAGTTCCGAGTTAAGTACTTGCTGTGAATGACTGTAATAAAAAGTTTTCATGCTTAATCAGAAGAGAAGCATGTTGATCAGAATACTGTTACCGGGGATTCCAGAGTCATTCTAAACAGCTTACATTGTTTCTAGGACATAAGTATATTTGATTGTGACTTCATCAGTGAATACAACTTAGACTAATCATTTCAAACAATTTTAAAAAGGGCAGAATCTGAAATCTCTAGCCATTGCTGAACTGAAGTAGACAGGAAGCTTGGGTTTCACTGTAAGACATAGCTGGGATTCAGTTACATTGGTCAGATGCTGGCAGTCTTAAAATAAAAGCTTACAGTGTTAAAACCTGATCATGTCGATGGCCCAACTGATATAGTGATTACTCTCTAATATAAAGCTGTAGTACAGGGATGTCCAACACTTTTTGCTCAGGGGCCACTTACCATACTTGACACGGTTTGGGGGCCACATTACCATGTCAAACATGTATCTGTCATTTCAAAACAGTTTGCTGCAGAAGAGACTCAGGGCCAGGTAAAATGCTTTGGTGGTCCAGATTGTGGCCCTATGGCCACCAGTTGGACACCCTTGCTGTAGTATTTATTTTATTTATTTATTTTACATTTTATTATTTATTTATTATTTATTTATTATGCATTACTATCTGTGATGGTCTATTTAATAACAGTGAGTCCTCCCTAATATGAAGATGTAGTATTATTATCTGAGATGGCCGCAGGATTTTTTGCAGGAGGTGCAAACCCAAAGCTCCCCCCCCCCCCCACACAGCACCGCCATGCAGACATTTCAGTGTCTCATTACTTGGCTATTTCTCCCTATTTACCATAAACACTGTAATATTCTGATTTCTGCTTTACTTCTACAATAATTATCTGGATTTAATTTAAAACTTATTTTAAATTGTATAGCACAAACACTGATATACATCTGCTAAACAAAGTAATGCAGTCTCACAATGAAAACAGACTTAGCATTAAAACTTCTCTACCCTTGAAACTTGCATGCATTGAAACAGCATTCAAATCCACATTCAAAGAAAATGCATCTGGCCAGTGGCAGATTAAGTTTACCTTTGGGTGGTTTTCAAATTACAGGCCCCTTGCAAACATATTTAGGACCATGCAAAATATGTGTGTTCTTTGATTCACCTTCCTGATTGTATTAAATTACACACATATTTTGCATGGTCCTAAATATGTTTGCAAGGGAGATTTTTTTTAATTTTGTTTTAAAGGTGAGGGGCTGCAGTCCAAAAATAAAAAAAATCCCAGCTGTAAACTAAAAATAAAAAAATCCCATAACTCCACCCATGTAAATCAAAAGTAAAAAAAAAATCCCTGCTGTAAACCAAAAATAAAAAAAAAATCCTGGAACTCCATGCTTGGAAACTTGAATCCAGACTGCTGTTTAACCAGTCCAGATTCAGAAAGAAGGCAGCAGTCTACAGATGCCCTAGAACTCTATGTGGTTACAACTGCATAGACTGCAAGGGGATCGGACTGCAAGGTCTGTGTCTGGGGAAACTGGCTTGGCTTATTTATTCTGCTTTGAGGATGGGACAAATGGCTCAGGTACTTATTTATTCTGTGGACGGAGGTACTTGAAGTCCTTTCCAGTGCCGGTTATTAACTTTGAGCTTGGTGTGTGTATGTACAGAGGTACTTATGGCTCTGGCACTTTGAAACTTCTCTTTTTGTGGATGGGATTTATTAACTTTGAGCTGTGTGTGTAAGGCAGTCTGTGCATGCCCGGAAGTAGAAGCAGTCTGTGCATGCTCGGAAGCAGACTTTTAAATGGGCCAGAAACTTGCTTGGAAGAAGCAGTCTGTGCATGACTTTTGAATGGGCCGGGAACTTGCTTGCAAGAAGCAGTAGCAGTCTGTGAATGGGGAACTGTCCTGAATGTATTCCAGCCCTGGGAACTTGGTAACCTTTGTCTTATTTATTCTGTAGACTTTCTCTTTCCAGCATTTATTCCAGCACCAGGAAACTGGCTTAGCTTATTTATTCTGCTTTGAGAAAACTGACTTGGCTTATTTATTCTGCTTGAGGATGGGACAAATGGTTCAGGTATTTATTTATTCTGTGGATGGAGGTACTTGAAGTCCTTTCCAGCACCGGTTATTAACTTTGAGCTTGGTGTGTGTATGTACGTAGGTACTTATGGCTCTGGCACTTGTGTGTGTGTGTGTGTGTGTGTGTGTGTGTGTGTGTGTGTGTGTGTGTGTGTGTGTGTGTGTGTGTGTGTGTGTGTGTATGTGTGTGTGTGAAATGCCCCAGTTAACTATAACTGGTGGCTAGACAGAGTAACTCAGGCTCAAACCCTCAACCTCGGGTGCATGTAGAAAGAGCCTGAATTCTCTACCCACCACTACTTGTGAAAAGCATTCAGATTTTTGCCTCATATTTTTGCTCTGTTCTGTTCCTCATAAAATCTCTGCTTTTCTGGATTTTGAATTTACTAAATAATGACAGAGATTTGAATTTCAGACTTCATATTCCTCAGAAAGTACATGGTAACACAAAACATTTTATTCTAGCAATTTTCTAAGTTTATACGATCAATATTTGAAATGTGTCCCTATTTTTGGGCTGTATTCCCCCATTATTGGATTTGTGAATGATGTTTTTGTGTTAAGAGATTGAGAGCTATGGTGAGAACGGAATTCACTGAATATGTTTGGGGGCATATTCCCCCATTATTGGCTTTGTCCAGGTGTTTTGTGCTAAGACATTGAGAGCTATGGTGAGAAGTGAATTCACTAAATGAAAGCCATTTAAGTTTTAGTCTGCCTGCCTTTCAAGAAACATCTATTTTGGCATAGTATGTTCCTCTGACTGTAGTGCACAGTGTCCTGGATTCAAGAGTTGGTAGTGAAATGGCAGTAACACAGTATTTTATTCTAGCAAAGTGCTAAGGTTATACAAGCAATATTTAAAACGTGTCTCTGGTTTTTGGGCGTTTGTCCCCTCCCCAACAAATTTTGGCTTTTTCCAGATTTCTTGTGCTCATGTGCTGCAAAGCTGAGAGATACAGTTGAGTGTTTAATGGATTTTTCAAGGAGCTAAGATCTTCAGGGGAAGAGAAGTTTAGTGCTGCTTATGCTGAGGCTGCTTGCATTGTTAATAGCACATCATGCAGTGTACTTGCTTTTGATGCAGAAGGCTGTGGGTTCTACTCCCACAGTATGAAGATGCATTGCTGATACTGTATTGTGCTGTACTTTTAAAGGGGGTGGATGCTGCATTCCTGAGAATGTCCTCTTTGGCAGAGAAAGCTAGTAACTATCAGCCTGTTATCAGTTTGCCATCCATTCCCTATTGCAATATTATTAGCTTATAATTTTTTAATGTAACATGGATAATTTATTCCTCAAGGCTTTATTTGTGGATGAAATAATGAAATATAAAGTTATTTGCAAGCAGCAACCTCTTCATTAGTTACATATCTCTTTAATGTGGAATTATTTAGATGACTTTTACTTCTGCAGAGATTGTGCACATTTACTGATACTGGTAGATTGTAGAAGTTCGAGTAGACATTTATGATGGAAATGTTTTGAATTGGGCAGTTTTGTCATTATTGGTGCATGCAATTTGTTTCATTGTTTACTGGAAAAATGTTCAAAACAATAAATTTAAAACATCCTCTAACAACTGTACTGTATTATACAAGGAATATAATTTAATATAGTCAGGAAGGTGTATCAAAGAACACAAGTATGTTTTGTGTGCAAGGGGCCTATGATTTGAAAACAGCCCATAGTTAATCTTTATCTGCCACTGGCCAGATGTATTTTCCTTGAATGTCAGTTTCAATGCTGTTTCAATGAATGTGAGTTTCAAGGACAGAGAAGTTTTAATGCTAAGTCTATTTTCATTGTGAGACTGCATTGCTTTGTTTAGCAGATGTCTATTAGTGTTTGTGCTGTAAAATGTAAAATAAAACTTTTAAATGAAATCCAAATCATTGTGGAAATAATGCAGTATGCATATTACAGTGTTTATGGTAAATAGGGTGAAATAGCCAAGTAGTGGGACATTGAAATGGCTGCAGGGAGAGGCCCCATTCAACCATGATTTTGTGAGGGGGAGGGTGGCAAACTTAAAGACAACCCCAGCTGAACTATGCCTCTCCATTTTCCAGATTTTCACAGAATGAAGATTTTTGCTTCTTATTTTTGGTTTGTTCCTCATAAAATCTGTGGTTTTCTGGTAAATCATTTAGTAATGAAGTCACTAAATAATGATAGACAATGAGTTTCAGACTTCATACTTTTCATAAAAATGCATGCTAAAGCAAGATCTGTTATTCTGTCAACTGCTAAGTTTATACAAGAGCATTTTTTGGTACTGTCTGTATGTTCCTCCAATATATTTGGCCTTGCCCAGATTTCCTGAATTAAGAGGTTGAGAGGTATGTGCAAATAAATTGCTTTATAGAATTAGGTATATCCAAACCTCTCAACTGTCCCCAACTTTGGCTCAAAATGTTGCTCTCCCCCTAATAATCCCTTTGCAAAATGGCAATTTTGGAAGAAAATGTGGAGGGTTTACAATTAATAAATAATTATAATGACCGGAGTTATAGATTACGTTTATTTCAGAAATGCATATGGATTTTCTTACTTTGTCAGCTGCTCAACTTAAAAGTACAAATATTAAAATGTGCCCCTTCTTTGACAGGTTCCCAGCTGTATTGTGTGGCTATTTTATATTTTTGCATCACATGTTGGTCCATTTTTCATAAAATTGTGGTTTTCTGGCAAATTAGTGGCAAATCATTAAAGATTGAAGTCAGAAAATAATGACAGACATTTGAGTTTCAGATTTCATACCCTTCAAAAAATTCATACTAATGCAAAACCTACTATGCTATTATCTTTCTAAGTTTACAAGAGCAATATTTAAACAATGTCCTTATTTTTTGGTCTTTGTCCCACTTCTATTTATGGCTTTGTCCAGATTTCTTGCTCTGAGGTTGAGAGGTATGACAAATGTGTCAGGGCCATCACTGTCAGCCAGAGACATTTCAAATTGTGACATAATTGTTGCACCCCACTCCCCCATGTAGTGACTCTGGATGTGTCCAAGCAAGGCAAGGAGCAGTTATGCAGTGTAAGTGTGCAGAGTATCCCCTCATCCAAGGTAGACACAAGTACTACAGTGATTTTTCATCTGTCCTTGATTTTGCAGAATGTTCTAGTTTTCTGTCATATTTTATAGTGTTGATTTATGCTTCTTATTATTCAAAAAATGCATGTTGTTGCAGTCCCTGTTGCTCTGTGTTTAAGTAGCAATGATTTAATGACCATCAGGTAAGCTTGTCTGAGATTGTAAGATGCAAGTAAGCTTTAATAAGCATACTGTTAAAGAATTACCAACATTTAAACTCTTTTTGTTGTTGCCATACAGAGCATATTTACATAAGTAGATAACGTATAAGCCTTAAGTATTGAAATGCCTGTGACAGTATTTGTGATAAAGGACAGGATTACAGTATTTTCAGAAGCTCATTACATTTGTTGGAGACTTGCATTCATCTTTGAAGACAAACTAAACAGAATGCCAATCTATCATGCATGGTCCATAACCTGTGCTGTAATCCTTTAAGCATTTTATCTTGAGCTTGTTTCTTGTTTGCTGTTCATTTTTTACTTTGATCACATTTTCCCCATGAAACAAGTAGATAGTTGTTGTCAGGCAGCAGGTCTTTTTTAGATAAGAAACATTTTTACAAGTGGGGGTATCACAGAGATTTCTACTTTCAGCATGTTACTTGGTACTTTTATAAAGCTGAATATAAATTATAATTAGAACTGCAGTGCAAGGAAAAGTGGTTTGAGCTGAGTGCTGCTTGTTTTTTTATACTTGATTTTGACTGGCATTCCAGTAATGTATTTAAAAAGTAATTTGTTTTTTCATGCCTCACAATCTTTTTGTTTCCATCTCGATATTAAGTAAGCTGTCATGTTGCCAATGCATTGAAATATATTTTTTCTTCTGCACTTCATTTTGTCTTGATTGGACTCTCATAATGACGGTTTGGCACCCAGGGCAGCATATTTAATTAAAGACCCAGTTTTTGTGGTTTTGAGCATAACCCTGCCCCATTCTAGTTGGTCACACCCCTTCCTATTGGTCCCACCCATTCAACTGCCTCCTGCAATGACAAAAACTGCCCAAAATCAGACCATTTCCATCATAAAAGTTTACTCAAACTTCTCTCATTACAATCCACCAATAATAGTAAATATGCCCAATCTCTGCAGAAGTAAGTCATCTAAATAATTCCACATTAAAGAGATCTGTAACTAATGAAGAGGTTGCTCCTAGCAAATTTTATATTTCATTGTAAGGCAAAGCAGGGTTAAAGCCGGTTTTGTTAACGATAATTGTAGGGGTAATTTAGTTTTCTTCAAAAACGTATGGTAAACAAATTAAGATTTGGACATCTACTTTCCAGAATTAAATATACAGGGTTTGGCAGAGAAAAATTGAAAAGCATTATTGGCATTACATGCCCAAGAAGAAGCACATAAGAGGCCTTTAGATGTCTGTCTGAACTGACTGGTACAACTTAAGAGGGGAGGCAAGAACAAGGAAACTGTAAAAGCTGCAAATGTTTTTTGGATTTATCAGAAGGGCCTTTGTGTATTTTTGACATTGGCAGAGTTCCCTGTTTGTTGTGCGGAAGCAAATGCTGATGTATTTGGGGCTCATTTTTTATCTTTGAACTGTGGTTTCTTTTTGGCCTGTTATAAGGGCATTTGTTCTTTGATAACAATGGGAGACGTTTTTGCTAGCTGTGAAGAACTGAAGGCTGTTTTGAAAATTGGGGATGTTATCAACTAATTAAATAGTGTTCTTCTTTCAAAGGTACTTTTGGTTTTACATCTCTGGGAACAGTGTGTGTGTGTGTTCTGTTTTGACTGTTCTTTGTTTTCTATATCAGGAATATCCTTTTTTTTAATTGCTAAGAAGCGAATGCTGTCGCCAATCGGGGATGCCAAATATATAAAAAATGAACTGGATTGTAATGTGTGTTTTTCTTTCACACATTTTTGGATGATCCTAATAATTATGGACATTTCTCAATTGTTTCATGGCTCTTCATTTTGGTTGTTTATATGAGTGTTCATTACATTTTCATATAAAATCAGGGCCAATATTAAGCATGTAGAGCTATACGCAGTTCTCAATACTATTTTTTTGCTTACTATTGCATAGCTTGTACTCTAAATTGGTGGAATAACCAGTCGCCATTTTTGTTTTGGGTTCATAAAATATATGGGTTTTCTTTTTCTTTCTCTATGGATGATTAGATTTCTTCATCTTAGACCTGAATAACTGAATTGGACACTAACTGTTACAATCTGGAGATGGCTTTTTGCATTCATGTTTTTTGTTTTTTTTTGTATGTATACAATGTGATTGCTTGTTTATATTTTTTATACTTTTCCTATTGATGGTCAAAGCTTCTCCACGTTTGTGGTTTTCTTGATTTCAAAACATAAATAACAGCTTTGGAGTTTTGGGAATTTTTGGTGTTGTAATAACCATTTTGGGCTATTTTAAGACTCAAGTTGAGTTCTACTACTCAATGATGCCTTACTACTGATACTCCCCACCTCTCTACCCTACCTACCTGCTTAACTTCTCATCCTAACCCATAGCAACCATGTCACTAGGTAATACTGTTATAATCCTCACTTGCACTATTCTAGCCTATATTACATCCTACCAAACAGCTACAGTTATAACCCTCAACCATCTCCACTGCACTCTCTCATCAACTCCCCTCAAATACCCACTGCATAATTTCATTACGCCAACCACAAACTATCTCCTCCCAGTACAACTACTCAATTACCAAACTCCCACCACATTTGAGCACAAAATATCCATAAAATACAACAATTGTTTTTAATACACATATAAAACATATTCTCAACACTCTCTCTAAACTTGCTCTCAGTGGAAATGTGCACCCCAACCCACAATCACCAACATCTCAATAAACCCCCTTCCAACTAACTCCCCTATCACCCAAATCACAAGCAACAAAAACCCAAATGACCTCCTCATTATGTCTCTTAACATTAGAAGTATCTGTACTCTACTCCCCTGACATCCTTATCCTAACCGAATCATGGCTCAAACCTCACATCAAAAGTGAGGAAATACTCCCACCTGGATACAACATCCTCCATAAGGACAGACTATCCAGAAAATGAGGAGGTGTGGCACTGTTGTACAAACACCACCTCAATATCCAAATTCCCACCAATTCAGCTCCCCAGTTTGACAAGGAAGAAATACTTTACACCTCCCTCAAATTAAACCCTAACAAATCAATCAACATTATAGGGTTATATTTCTCACCAGGCCAAAATATACCTCCCCTTGAAAACCTACTAGACTGGGTCAATCTCTCCCCACCCCAAGAAATTATCATCCTCGGGGACTTTGACATCAATTGGCTATCCTGCAATAGCAATCACCCAGCCCTCCACCTAAATCTCCACGGTTTCTCTCAGCTAATACAGCCCCCCCCCCCACTAGGATCAATAAAAACCCCAATAACCACACCACTCTTGACTGGGTCATAGTTAACAAAGCCCCCCACACCTACCTAGCAGGCTGTTTACCTGACTCCCACATTGATCATTCCCCAACCTTCCTACTAAAAAATCACATTAATGATTGCAAACCCATTACCTACAGGCTTATTCTCAACAAAGCTAATTTTAACCACAACTCTTTTACCTCCTCCCTCCTGAACGTAAACTGGTCACCTCTAAAGTACCTCACCCTAGACGAAGCAGTCCATTTCTTTAACGGTACCTTACTCAATATCCTTAAGTCACATGCCCCCCTGAGAAACACTAGAATCAGAACTAAGAGCTCCCCCTGGCTACAAAAAAACACCAGGGGCCTTATGAAAACCAGTGATAAAACATGGGAATGCTGGCGCATAACTAAAAACCCCCCAGACAGGCAACTTTTCCTTGATCTATGTTACAAGGTTAAAAAGCAAGTAAAAGCAGACAAAGCCCTTTTCTATCAGACTTCCCTAAACTCCCAAAATAACCCCGAGCAATTTTGGTCCACTATTAACTCTGTACTCTGCTCAGGAAAAGTAAGCACCCCCCCCCCACTACCAACCACCCCTCTCTCCACCATTAGCATTGCTGATTCCTTCAATAAACACTTCATAGAATCCGTTCTTTCCCTAACAAACAAAACAGTTCCCTACACTAATTCCCCCCTCACCCAACCCAAAACCACCCCTCTTTACATTCTTTCTCTCCACAGTACCCATCTCCTACATAAAAAGACTCATGACAAAACTAAAACCCACAAAATTAGCAGCTGACTGCCTGCCTGCTGAATACCTAAAGATCACAGCTGATGTCCTAACTTATCTTATTTCCATATTAATCAACCGCTCCATATCTGAATCCTATGTACCCATGCTATGGAAAATATCACACATCATTCCCCTCCACAAAGGTAGCCCCTCATCTGACCTCTCAAACTACTGCCCCATTGTCATCCTCTCCCCCCTCTCCAAGATACTTGAAGAATGCATCAACTCACAGGTCTCCAATTTCCTTCTTAACAGTAACCTCCTCTGCAAAACCCAGCATGATTTCAGACCATGCCACAGCACGACAACTGCTCTCCTCTCCTTCACCAACACTATCCTCCATCACAAAAACAATGGCCTCCTCTCCTCTGCTGTATTTCTGGATCTATCTAAAGCCTTTGACATTGTGTCACACAATCTATTACTCTCTGCTTTATCTGACCTCTCTTTCTCCACACCAGCCACAAACTGGTTTCACAGCTATCTACAAGGCTGCCAGCAATCAGTCATCTGGAACAACAAGCTATCCCCTCCCCTCCCTGTTACTCTTGGGGTTCCCCAAGGCTCCATCCTTGGCCCCCTACTTTTCTCTCTTTTCACCAACAATCTACATACTGCCACCAAACATGCATCCTTCATACAGTATTTAGATGATTCCACCCTCATCTGCTCAGCCCCAACTATAACAGAACTCCAACAGATCACCCAAAAATCTTTCTCTTCAGTTGAAAGCTGGCTATCTAATGCCCAGCTTCTCCTCAATCCAAATAAAATCAAACTCCTCATCTTCCAATCCTCCAGTTCTACCCCAAACTCCCCACATTTCACTATTCAAGCCAAGGATAATATCTCCATTTCACCAACTGGCCACAGAAAACTACTTGGTGTGCTGATAGACAATAATCTCAAATTTGACACCCACATATCACTAACAATAAAAAAGGTTCACAAAAAAGTGTGTGCCTTATATAAAAGCCACAAATACCTCACAAAACCAGCAAGAATCTCTATCACCAATTCTCAACTAATCTCCACCCTACTCTATGCATCACCCATACGTACTAATCTTAGACAGTCAGACCTACACAAACTCAAAGCCTGCTACAATAAAATTGCAAAATTTGCCACTGGTCCCTCCTACCACAGTCACCACTGTGTCTCCCTTTGAAACCTTGACTGGCTTGAACTCCCACAACTCCTACACCAAACTCAACTCGCCTTTGCTCATAAACTAGTAAACCACCCTGTCCATAACCCATTGCTCCATACAATTCTCAAACCCTACCACTCTTCTAGACTACTACGCTCCTGCAACAAAAGTCTACTCCAGGTCACCAAAGTCAAAAACTCAGCAGGTGAAGCATTTTTTCATGCGCTATATCCAAGCTCTGGAACAACCTTCCCATTGCCATAACTACCCTTCCTTCCTGCAGTCTTTTCAAGACTGCACTTAAATCTCACCTAATTTCTCACTAGCTCTGTCCTTGTCCAAATCCCAACTAATAACCCCCTCTTCAACCCTTCTCGCCTTTCCTGGATTTAGATAGAGTATCCTCTCTATAACTATAAAACTGAAGTGAAAATTATCACTGCTTGTTAATCCTTCCAGGATTTAGTTATCTTTTAGTCTATTATTATTATTATCTAGTCACTGTCTAGAAAATTTGTAACACTGTGTTTTACTTCCTATTTCTCAATGTTTGTAATTAGAGCTTACTACTCAATTGTACCGATTTTGCTCCTGTATTACTCCATGTCATGATCACTGCTACTGTATACATACCTTTATTGTTATTGTTTTCCCGGGTCTATGTTATATATTTGAACTGTCAAAATGTCAAATACCATATGTTCGAGACCATATGATCGATATTTGAAAGTTCGAATATATAATAAAAAAAAAAAGAAAAAGAAAAACATACCTTAACAGTGCGAGCAGGGGGGGGGGGCAAGCCTCCATGCACCCCCCACATGGGGGCTGAGCTCCCCACACCCCCTACTTAAATATACCAACTTCGAGACCACACTTCCGTGCAGAAAAGGGAAATTCTCCCATTCTGCACTGTACGGCACCATTAAAGTCAACCTTCGAACACTTGAAATGTCAATCATATGGTCTCGACCATATGACGATCAACATTTCAAGCATTCGTTTATTTGACATAGACCCGTTTTCCCAGCTACCTGTCTTTTTGTGGAGCTTTTCTCCCCAGGTCCCCACTGATAAAGGACCTGTGCCCAGTCAGAATTTCCCGGTAAACAAATGTACATAAATATATAAATAATAATAAATAAAGTGCCTACTGCCCTTAAAGAACAACTTGCCTTTGTTACATTAAAAAAATGATAAGCTAGTAATACTGCAATAGGAAATGGATGGCAAACTGATAACAGGTTCACAGTTACTAGGTATCTCCTCCAAAAGAGAACATTCTCAAGACTGCAGCATCCACCCTCTTGTAAAGTACAACGCAGTACAGTACCGGCAATCCATCTACATACTCTGGAAGTAGAACCTACAACCATCTGCATCAACACCAAGTATGCTACCTGTTGTGCTACTAAGAATGCAAACAGACTTGGCATACGTAGCACTAAACTCTTCCCCCTGAAGCTCTCAGTTCCTTGTAAAATCCACTTGAGACTCAACTATATCTCCCAACTTTGCAGCACAAGAAATCTAGAAGAAGCCAAAATTTATTGGGGTGGTGCAAAGGCCCAAAACCAAGGACACATTTTAAACATTGCTTGTATAATCTTAAGAAATTGCTAGAATAAAAGGTTTTCATGCGTTTCCTGAAACAGACTGAAATTTAAATGGCTATCATTACTTAGTGAATTCATTTCTCACTGATTTGACAGAAAACCACAAATTTAAGAGGAGCAGACCAAAAGTATGAACCAAACATTCCAGACATTGTGTGAAAAATCTGGACAGTTGAGAGCTATGGACTCAACTCCTTGAATCACAAAGAAGTAGTGGCATGGGTAGATAATTTATGCTCTTATTCCTTGTACCTAAGGTATAGAGTTTGAGCCTGAGTAACACTAACCACCAGAGGCATTTTATACACACACACACTTTCAAGCAGCATAAGCATACTAGTAAATTCCCTTACTTGATGTCTGTACACACACTTCATAAAGAAGCAATTGTCTGTACATAAATTCCCTTACTTGACACAGCAAATATAATCATCCACGTGAAGAAGCAATTTCAAATAGCGTGGGTGGAAAGGACAGGAAGAACAGGACGTCTGCACACACAGATGTGATGCAACTGGAGCAGCAAGCCACAGGACCATTCTTAAAAAAGAGGACCCTTAAGCATTATTTTTTGTGTAATTAAAAGAAAATTAATCTCCAAGCTAGCTCATTCCAGGGGGGTACAAGTTCACCCCCTTGCACCTGCCTGCGGGCGCCATTGGTGATGGCCCAACTGATAACAGTGATTCATCCTTAGTATGAAGCTGTGGAATTATTATCTGGATACTCCACTGATGCAGTAAACATCAGAGAATTTACTAGGGTACCTGTGAAGTCTTATAGGCTAAGCTGTCATATGAGAAATTAAGAAACCTGCAATGAACATTTGTTTTCATTTAGCTACTGTGCCACCTAAGTATGCATTGCAATGCAGATCCTTCTCAGCCATGGTCCGGACTGCAATGAAGTGTAAATACAATACATAAAGATTAACTTTTAAAAAGGAAGCACAGAACAGTGCAAACACACACACACACACACACACACACACACACACACACACACACACACACACACACACACACACACACACACACACTATAATGAAATCTTCTGAAGAAAAAAGGTTGCAAATCCTTGTTATGCAGCAGAAAAATTTTACCTCCTGCTGAAATGCATTGCATTTTACTTGGGAGATACAGTATGATACTTCTAAAAAATGGGATAAGTGCAGCTAATAATTCTAAAGTAACAATTGCCATTTTACCACCACTGAGAAGTGAAACTAATTTTCCTTTGCAATTGCTTATATTTGACAGTTATATCAGTATACCAGGTGTGCCCTGTTGAAAAATGTAGCCATCTTGTTCAGCAAAAACTTGCTTTACTTCTTGCTCCTAATGCTGACCTTTTACTTTTTTTGCAGTAACTGCAACTACATTGCATTCATGCACTGCAAAGGTATCATCTTGAACATAAATATGTGCACTGACAGTACCTTCTGAAGCTATGATGGATGCTAGCACAGAGAGAATGGGAATAAAGTGTACATTGTACAGTAACATTATTTATAAAAGTAATGGTTCTTTTTTAAACATCACAGTTATATGATAGCAATACATCAGTGGTAGGCAAATGTGCCATTCATATTTTTCTTACGGAATGGGTGGACAGTGGACACTCGTTTAGTCAAATGAGCTGTGCCCCACCCCCTCCCTCCTTCATTCATTACAACCATCACAATGTCCTCATCCTTCACTATTTCTACCTGCTCCTCCTTTGAGTCATCTGGGATGGCAACTGCTTCTTCTGCTGAGGGGGATTATTATGACCTACCCTTAATCCCCCACCCTCTACCCCAGCATTCATCAACAACATCCAGGTGCTATTTCCCTTTGTGGATCACATCTCCTCTCAGGAATTGTTTGAACAAATGTCCTTCCTCCACTAGATGGACAAACCTATCCTTCACTGCCAACACCTCAGATGTCCAAGCCAGTAATCGATCCGGAGTCACTTGGGCCACCATGCTTAGGGCTTTATGGGTTCATAGGTTCATTAATGATTACAAGGCGAATGGTTTCATCCTTCTATGCCACTGTGCTCACTTTTTTTTGGTTATGTTATGTTGAGCAAACAATACTCTGCTGTATGAGTAAAATATGAAATGCTCAGTCCCTGAAAAATGCAGCAGTCATTAAATACTGTGCAAAACTAAATGAGTAAAGCTGCTCAGCCTGAATATACAGCCACGCTGCTGATTAATCCATTTAATTTTTCCCATTTCTGCCACCCATTTTAAAACTGCATATTGCCATAAAAGCCAAGGTTTTATAATCAGAAATGAAAATATGACACATTTGGTGAAGGTAAACTGCTATGCATGTTTCTGTTATTATTACTGGCATAGTCACAAATATGTTTATATAACGCATGCATTTCATATCGTGCATACATTTTAAAGAAACAGATAAAGAAAGGACAACACTGTAAATGTAGACAACAAAGAAAGCTAAGAACATATTGTATACTTTTTCTATTTTTCTAAATTCGATCTATTTCGTAATTCTTAGATGACTAAATACAAGTCTTAGAATTATGAAAAAAAGTGAAACTAAAGGAGAGAGGTGAATGTCAACAATTACTGTACTTCTTTATATTTTTCTGGGGCCTCAACATCTTTAAATGTGGGGTTTGCACCCCTTGCCCTCACTACTTATATATATGAACTGTGAGATCACTAAACATCAGAGAAATTGGAATACTTCAACCCACAATAGTCTTG
The DNA here is from genome assembly GCF_019279795.1 of Protopterus annectens. Lineage (NCBI taxonomy): Eukaryota > Metazoa > Chordata > Ceratodontiformes > Protopteridae > Protopterus > Protopterus annectens. The sequence continues at coordinate 612,857,337 of NC_056730.1, read as the reverse complement.
GACTTACTGCATATATGTTCTCCCCTGGGATTTAGAAACATTTATCAGTTGTTGTGAGGTGCTTTAGGTATGCCTTGTTGTACTTTGTGACCCATAGTAAATTATCAATTAACTGTGTAGAACTTCATAGCCCAAGTCATCGTTAATTGAAAAATTTGCCCACAGAAATGGCAGGCCAAGCAGAGAGGGAGATTCCCGAGATGGAAGCCAGGAATGATAGATAATCATTTGAAATGTCAGGACCCACTAGAGTGAGTGCCAAAACATGGAGAATGAATGGCCAAAAGAATGGACTTACCTATACCAGGTCTGAGACTGTCATGTCCTGGAAAATTGTCTTTTCTCCAAGGTATGGTGATCTTAGAGTTGGTGTATATATATATATATATATATATATATATATATAAGTTTGAGTGAGGACTTGCCTCCCCAGCAAAAACAGAAGTTTAAAGGAGAAAAGTGATGTTGAAAATTTGCTATTCTCCTTGTTTTGCAATCTGTCACCATTTGCGGTAAGACTGCTAACATTTCAGTGGGGAGCCAGAATGATGTGAAGAAGTACCCGGTACACGGCTATGTGCATGCACATGTACTAAACAGCAATACTACAAGAAAGCTTGTGAAACACCTCAATAGTAGAAAGCTTGTAAGCTACCTTAAAGAGCCTACAGCAACATTTATACCTACATTTTGACCTGTAAAAGAGGGTGGAAATGGGTATATAAAAAAGAAGGAATAGGAGAACAGCAAGCAGACAAAAATAAACAAGGAAACAGAGGCAATAAGAATGTGAGTGGTTATGGGAAGGAAGAGTATATCTTTTTTTCTTTTTGAGAAGGAAGGATGGGACAAATGTTAAGAATAAGACATGGAAAGTAAAGAGGGAAAGGTTTGAAGCAGTAGCACACTAAAAAACAAAGAAACAAAAGACAAAGACTGACAGGGTAGATACTGACACACTTGAGGATTGACAGTGGAATTCAACAAGACACATAAAGGGAAAACACTGATACTGACAGGAATAGACAAAAAAATGGATGGAGGTGAAGCATAAGAAAGAGGAGCAAGTGTATAGGGGATAGGGTGGATTATAACCTTCTGATCTTCACACTGCCTGGGCTAGACCCAGGAGAAAGGTCAGTTAGCACACTGACTACCCTTCCTGACATACTGAAGGTAGTGCCAGGTGGTGGTGTGACTCTGTAAACCACATGAGGACCCTTTCTTGGTGGCTGATGTAGACTTCTATCCCCTGGTCCACCAACACTTCTTCCATCTCCCTCTACATTATAAATTGTGCACTCCTGGCAGTACCAGCAGAGAAAGTAATAGCATTCTCCTCCTGTGAGAGACTGTCAGTGGCCACCACCAAGGCAACCTTGCTTCCACTTGATGGGAAGACAGGCCTGAAGTCAGGTAGACTTCTTGCAAGAGAAAGCTGGGTCCAGTGGAGGGTGATGACCTGAGCTGTACCACAGGCACAGCCCTGGCTAATGCTGTGAAAAAAATATATAAATTGAGAGAAATAAAACTTGAGATACTAATAAATAAATAAAAGTAAGGATAGTGACAAATATATAAGAAGGGGAAGAGAAAACAAACATTACTATTATGTATTTAACCTTTAACCTGTCAAAACAATATCAGATATATAGTAAATGAGCATTATATGTGCTATTATGACAAATCATAACCTCCTGCCTAGCTGTCTCATCGCCTGGTCCAGTGGTGAGATGTACAGTGCCACAGGGTCTCACTTCTCTGACTATGTTTGCAGGTATGTTTGATGTGGTTGAGATATGTTACTGTTGTGTGTAAAATATTGTCACCTCTCTGTAGAATACCACACCTTTGGAATCCCTACAAGCGTTATACAGAAAATCATTACCTGGCAGCACACATGACTTACAAATTTCAACAGCAGTTCCTACAGCACTGAATTGTGCAGTATTTGTGGAGGTGTGTAATGGTGTGTGGAATGCACATATTAATAAGACAGTAAGGCAAGATTTTTTTTCAATTTGACTAGACTGGTTAGTGATGTGGATTGTGTGATTTTCTGTGGTCCTGGTAGGGTAAGGGGATAGACAAACTTGGGAGAGGAACAGTATACACTGTGTAACTTTAAACAGCACATATTTATGCCCCAAATACTTAATGTTGTGTCCTTGTGCAACCCAGTTCCTACCCTTTAAGCCAACATGTTCCTGGCATTTTGCTTAATTATCTCTGGTATTGCTGGACTACTTTTGGCCTGCATAGGGTACACTTTTAGGTGTCTGTGGTGTACTTTACTGTATGTATACAAACAACACCTCCTTGCACTCCTTTCTTTGGGGTGATAGATGTATGGTTGGAGGGCATATTCTTTTGGTAGCCTATGTAACAATTATGCTACTCTGCAAATCTGTGAGCAGCCATTATGTATCATTTCCATTCACCTTCCCCTTTTTTATTGGGGACGGTGGGTGGAGTTGATAAGACCTAAGCAAACACACCTTCCTTTTTATAACACATTTAATGTGTGAGTTGCTCCATATAGATATAGCAATATCAGATTACTACTGAAAAAAATAAACTGTTTTGCTCGTTTGGTCATGTCATTGAAAAATAATACTGAAAACCAGATAAGTTTCAAACCTGAAGATCGAACCTAGTTTTACTGTCATTTCGCGATTCGATGCATTTGTAATAGCTATATACTGTACACTTCTGTCCATCCTTTGTACATCCTTTTGCAGTTTTTGCAGGGTGGCAAGACCCCCTGCACCCCTCACACCTCCTGCAAACTATATATACCAACTCTGAGATTGCACTACAGTGAGGAAAAGGGTAAATTCCCTGTTCCTCATTATACTATGATCTCCATTCACAATACCGAACTCAGACTAACGGATCACTCTTCCATTTGTCATTGTGAGTACATTCAGAAAAAAAGAAGCTGGCCAACACATGTTCAATAATGACTTCGGTCTGTGACAGTGCATTGCTCTAGTCATTGTCTACCATGATCTGGGAATTCCTAATAGGTGTCATTAACCATGGCTCCAGGGCATATCTGATATCAATAATAAGATATCCCTAGGTAAGATCACCTCACACAAACACGTGATATGGGTCAAATGTGTGCCATATGTGGATGTTGTGGTGGTCTGCAAATACATATTATCCCTTGTGCATTACAGGCCGCCTGGCAGTTGATGCAGTAGAACCCCTTGTGGTTGATATACCTTCTTCCCTTTTCTTCAGGTGAGACCTTTATTTCAGTCTGAGTATAGTCTATGGCCCCCATTACCTCAGGGAAACAGGCTATGTCATAAAAGGTCAGCATGGTGGTAGAAACCACATATGTCTCCCCCTGTATGCTGTAACAGGGCATCAAGGAACTGATGAAATATCCTTGAGGGCAATTCTTGAGATATTTATACCATGTCCACCAATGGCCACTGAAAAGTCCTTGTAGTTAGTGCTCTAAAAGCCCCATATAGCTAGGTATCCACAGGGATAGGTACTTCATGTATCGCACTGTTCTGCATAAGAGGGTAGTGCATCCCAGCCATCTTCTGCATGATGCCTCTGTCCACACAGTGGCAGTCCACAATTTCAGTGTCATGGAGAGCATGCTATATTAAGTGCAGAGAGATGACTTGACACCACTAAGGGAATCAAAGTGCAACACTATGACATGGCAGTGAGTGCAATCTCTTGCATATATGGAATTATTTGTGTAGTGTTTGTTCTGTACATGTTTTTATGCTCTGTCTTCTGTAACTCCGTGTTTTAACTGCAGTCAAAAACTCTAGAGTCAGTGTCTGTTGTAATAAAATGTATGCATTTCTGAACTGCCTCCTCATTTCCATTACCCAAATTTGCATTTACTGTCGCTCTGTTTTTAACACTGCTGCTCATTACTATGCCATTATACCCCCCTTTTCACAATATTCAAGTTGCAGATTTTCATGGGTATCCATACTCACTCTCAGTGTTTTTCTGCATTATCCACACCCTGTACATGGCCACTTATCATATAAAATGACCTACTATGATGTAAACACATTTCTGAATTCCTACCTCCTTTTTCCCAAATTCATTCTTGCTGTTCCAAGATCCGCACTTACTCAGAATTTAAAACTGTTATCTTCTATACATGCAATTATTTTGTAATGTCTTATGGAAACATTCCATGGCACTTATGAGCAATAAAGAGTTGCACACTTTTGTGGAATGATAAATGTGCTTGTGTTTCTGTATTGCTAGTAAATATAGAAATGTATCTAATCCCTTTTACAAGGGCCTGAGTTATGCAGCATTCATTAATGTATTCAAGTAACATTATTAGTTGTTTATTTATACTTTGTTAACTAACAGATGATATAATCTTTCTGGAATTTCTCCATTATGATCTAGACCAGACACTAATCAGACTGCATGTAAAAAGATTGCTTCAGGCAGTGACGTCTTTTATACATTGCACTTAGAATAAGTAGATGCTTTGTAAAACAGTATGAAGTACACATACGATTTGTATTGCCATTATTAGTGGCATTCATAATTATATGAAAGAGTACAAAACTACAGTTGATCTGAGGCTGCCACACCATCTAGCACACGTTGACGTGTGCATTTAGTGTCATTGTTTTATGAAAGACTCACGGTAACTGTGCAGAAAAGTATTAAAATGATCCACAATGTTTTCATAGCAGAAAAATGAGAGGAAACTGCCAAACCTTTCTGCCAGACAGTGTCTCCAGCAACTGCAGTCCATTCACAAACCCAGGTGACTAGCATCAAAGACAAATCTCTTGCCTTTTTGCTAACCGGACAGTAACACAAGATATGGCAAACACAGGTGAGTACGGTCTAGAGCTGATCTATAGTATGCCTTCTGCCTGACAGAAAGCTAATTGCTGGTAATATAAAAAAGAACGAAATAAAAACTAGCTGCTTCTGTGCTGCAGAAATATGCATTCAGGAAGAATTTGTAGAAAAGTGCTACATATGCAACTCATTTGCATACGTCTGAAGAGTGGAGCTGTACAGGTATTGCGTGCAATGAAACTGATGCAGATTCACATGCAGCCACTGGAAATCTGATTTTTTTTCTGTTGCTAAAGTATTGCAAAAGGGACAGGACAGGTTAGAATACTTCTGCAAGTGTGCATCCAGAGGCATAATATAATATATATTTAACCATTCATGTCACCAGATAACCATACTGACCAGTCCAGACAAAATGATGTGTGTATGGCCCCAGGTACCTGTTTTACAGTGAGAAGATGAACTCGGTTCTTACCAGTTCCTGCTACCCATTATGTCATCCAAGACTCTTTCACAATAGAAGTAAAAATCAGTAGCATACCCCTTTCCTGATGAACCCTACAAGGTAAACAGAAAGAATTCCCTGGCACTGCCTGATCTAAAATACCTGTTGTCTCTGAACTGTAAGTTGTCATCTCTGCTTCTGTTAGGTGCAAATGCACTTGCATCAGACATCAGGACATAGTGTCCTTAAACATTAGTGTGTGATGAAGTGCCTACCTCCCTTTGTTTTGAAGATGTAATAATTTTATTAATATTAATGGCCTGACTCTGAAATGTATTAATCTAATGAATAAGATAATATGATACTGATATGAGTTGATTTCTAACAGGATTATTTTCCATGAACAGACTTTCCCTCTGCCATGTCTGCATGACAAGGGCAACTTGATTCAAGGAAGATGAAATTCTGGCTATGTGATTTAGTGAACAAGTGTATACATGCTATTAACTCATTTATATGGTTGTTATGGAACACTAAGGATTTGTTAAGCAGTACTGAGTTATGATAAGGCTGTTGCTAAACAGACCAACAGTGTGTCTTTATTTTTGTATTCTGTTAACATATATATGATATTTTTCTCATCTGATTAAACAGCAGCACCACTTAAAATGCTGCTCTACACTGCAGTATTACTACCACCTTGTGGCTACTTTAAACATGGACATTTTTCAGCAGTCCATTTTGCGAGACAAGCAAAAATGCTTCTGTTATCAGTAACAGTTAAACCTATGATTTTTTTCCATCTGTCAGCTCTCTATCATAAAGCTGGTTTGGAGTTTTAGAATATGCAACTTTGCCCCTTTATCGCTTATTTATGTTAAAAGAAGTAAATCCATTTTCACATAGATTATAAATGTCTAGTCAAGAAAGCTGTACAGAAGATAAAGAAGTTAATGGGAAGTGAACTTAACAGGGTTTATATAATTGTACAAATTGTTTCACGCATATTGATCTCATACAGATTATCTTTGTTTTTGAAAGTAACTTATGTTCGGTAAGTGACAAGAAGTAGTTAACTAGTGAACTAATTTACTTATGCATAGTCTTAACATAAGTCACTGTGGTCAGCATAAGTTCCTGATTCTCTAACAGGCTTTTTTCCCATAAGACTCAGCACAATATTGAGAATCTAGGAGTCTTACGCCAGATAATAAGCTGAGAAATAAGTCTAACAAGACTAAGGCCTAGATTCACAAAAGCCTGTTCATCTTGCTAAGTTCCTTTGTGAGGCGAGCAGTGTCAAATAAGGAGTTTGCAATTCAGGAACCTGCAGTATATGTTGCGGCCTGCTGCAAAACAATGATTATCAGATGCATATGCTATTGACTGTATATTGAGCTGTGCTGTGTGGTAATGAAGCAAAAAATTATGGCAAAAAGATTCAGAAATGTATAAAATGAGTGTGAACACATCGCGCTAGCTTTAGCTCTGAATTCCACCACATGCTGGAATAAAGCTACAGGAAAGCTTTAAAAAATATTAGGGGTTGCTACAAACATTATAACCCTGTATCTGCAACAGACTGTCTTAACAAGGTGATGCTTCTGCCGGACCCTGTGGGAGTGGTTACTGACTTGAAACTGTAGTTTTATTGGCCATTTTGGGTCAATTCCAAAACTCCTTCATCTTCCTCTCTTAAAACCTGGTTGCCTCATGGTTTTAGCGTCTTTTCAGGCTTGTTGGCTGTTGGTGAAGCACCCAACAAGAGGAGAAAACGCTGAGAGAAGAAAGGAGTCACTTTTGAGACTTTAAGTATTTTTCCTCTGTTTATTTGGTAAGTTTTTCTGCATAGCCGCCTATTTTGAGCATTTTTTGGCTTGTTAAATTTGATTTCTGCATTAGTAACTGTATTTAGAGCACAACCTAGAGCTGTTTACTGAATTTCCTGTTTGCACTTATTTTTAAAATCGTTTTTTTCTCAAAACTTGCATTTTATCTGTCTTTGGCCTAGCACTCTTGTGTGGGGTCATTTACTGCACTGTTATAACTTGTTGATACTTGTTAATCTCTGCTATCTCTGAAAAAAAAAATTTTGCTTTTTTCCCACTTTTCTGAGATTTAAAAAAGTTCATTTACAGGCTTGCTGTTCTTGAACTGTTTGTAAGTTTCTTTGAGGCCATTTTTGCTTGGGCTAAAGGAAAGTCTCTCTGTTGATCAGTGGCAGTGCAAACCATTGAGCAGCCTGCCTGCTCCTGTTGAGAGTGGTTAGTGACTTGAAACTGTAGTTTTATTGGCCATTTTGGGTCAATTCCAAAACTCCTTCATCTTCCTCTCTTAAAACCCTTTTTTGCACGGTTTTGCGAGTTTTTGAGCATAGCGCAACAGGCAGTGCCGCCTAATTGGGTTTAAACTATTCCTGGCTCCACAAAGTCTGCTCTTCACTTTTTCCCTTAGAACTGCTCTATCTCTCAATTTAAACACCATATTCTCATTCTATGGCCCTTCACTGGTCCAATTAAGTAATCCTACAAGTTAGCACTATTAAACCATAAGCACTACTTACTCTTATACTCTCTACGATTACCCTGTCCTCTATTGGTCCGTCTTAAATTCAGTTTCCCTATTACTCTAGCATGTCCAAAGGTCAGTCAATGGTTTCCTCTCCAGACCAGCTGGTGAATCTGGGAATTTTGAGGCAATGTTACAACTGTCTCATGTACACGGACAACCCTCTCCTCCTCCAAACAGGTTCAAATATATGTGAGAGATGCAACTATTTAGCCAAACTGGAGGCTGAGCTCTCTCATCTCAAAACTGGTGTAACCAGTCAGGAGGAGAAGGTAACCTCACACAACACAATTCCAGTATCACATAGTCCCACCACATCAGCGAACCAAACACATAAATACACAAAAACATACTCAGAGGCTCTAAATAAAAATCTACCTAAGCAACAGAGACCTCCAAAGCAGACATCCAAGCAAACACTACCTCAAAACAAAACACCCACAACACATAACCCACAAAGTCAGTGTGCCAAGCAGCCACAGCCCTTAAGGCTGAATAACACACCTGATACTCTTGTTATAGGTGACTCTATTGTCAGACACACTGATGTCCTGCTCACCAGGCTGAATAAAGAGAAGGTCACGGTGAGCTGCCTGTCGGGTGCTAGGATCCGACACATAACACAAGCACTCAGGTCACTCCAAAGCAAATACAAATATGACTCAGTCATTGTACATGCTGGTGTGAATGACCTGAGACGTACCTCCCTGGACTACATGAAAAGAGACATAGAGGAGCTCTCTGATCATGTAGCCCAGGCTGGTATGACCCTGACCTTGAGCAGCATCTTACGCTCACCTAGAATGATGCCACAGTACAAAGACAAAATGATCGATTTTAACAATTGGCTAAAATTGTGGTGTCATTCAAAGGGGATCCAGTGTCTGTCAGCCTGGGATGACATGCTCGACAAGCCACGTTGCTTCGCTAGGGACGGCTTGCACCTGTCACCACTGGGCTTTCGGATATTGGCAAAGGCTCTTGCCACCCCCATAGTGCCTTTTTTAGGCAAGGCTCAAAAGTCAAACCCATCCCCATAGACAGCACAAGGAACAAGAAACTAAGGGTAATGCTGCTAAACGCCAGAAGTCTTAACCTCAAGATGCACGCACTCAAAGCTCTCCTCAGTATGGAGAACATTGATATCTGTGCAGTGACAGAAACCTGGTTCAAGGCTCCAGAGAGCACCCCGGCACTACCAAGCTATACCTCATATCATGCTTTTTGGCCCCAAAACCCGGACCGAACCACAAAAGGAGGGGGAGTTTCCATATTTATCAAGGATATCCACACCTCCAGGTTAGTGGCATTGCACGAAGTATCGGAGACCATCCATGGGCAACTAACAGTGGGCAAGACTGCTTTTCAGTTTATAGCATCCCTCATAAAATCCTCCAAGGCCAGCTTTGAGAGAAAAATTGCACAGGACACCAAAGACAATCATAAGGCTTTTTTCAGTTATGTTAGAAACCTGTGATGCAACTCCCAGACTTGTTCTGAGTTGATTCTAAATGACAAAAAATACACTGAACCCACAGACATCGCCAATATCCTGGCAGACAGGTTCAGTGCAAACTTCTCCACCCCCTCCCCCCCAAAAGAGCAAGTATCTATCCCGGCAGAGGGCTGCCTCCCAAACATCTCAGATGCTCAGGTGAAGGCTGCCCACTCCAAAGCAAAAAATACTGCTTCCATGGGACCAGATGGCATCCCAGGTTGCGTCCTACATGAACTACAAGAGGAACTAATCCCTCAAATAAAACAGCTATACAATCTCAGCCTCACTACAGGATATGTGCCCACAGAATGGCGTACAGCAACAGTGGTCCCACTCCACAAAGGTGGAGCCTCTACGGACCCTGGAAACTATCACCCCATAAGCCTGACTAGCTTAGTCTTCAAGGCTATGGAGAGGATCATCATGGAGCTCATAAACAAAGACATTGGGGACCTACAAACACTAGATCCTACCCAGTTTGGCTTTGTCAAGGGCAGATCCTGCCTTTTGAACCTGGTTGACTTCTTTGAAACAGTCACCAAAGCCATAGATGAAGGGAAGGTAGTCCACACAGCCTATTTGAACCTTGCAAAGGCATTTGACACAATACCCCACTCGGGCATCATAGATAAGCTATCAAGCTTAAATATAAACCCCTATGTCAGAAGATGGGTTTCAAACTGGCTCAAAGACAGAACCCACTGAGTGAGAGTTGCTGGAGCCATGTCAGACTCGAAACCGGTCACAAGTGGCGTCCCACAGGGTTCTGTCCTGGGAACCACTCTTGTTCGGTATATACTTTTCCGAGGTACAGGCAAATGTGGGAGGACTATGGCTCACCAAGTTCGTAGATGACTGCAAACTGGGCGCTATAATCAACTCTCCAGCTGACACAAACATCCTTCAAAAAGGTCACACAGAGACAGATAACTGGTGCCAGCGCCATGGTTTAAAGCTAAATGCCAAAAAATGTATAGTCATACCCTTTGGCAAAAACAATATGCCCACAAATTACCACATAGGTGGAAACCCATTAAGTACAGAGAAAGTTATTAGGGACCTGGGGACCCAAGTTGATAGCAATCTCTCCTTTGAAAACCACATTGCTAAAGTGGTTAGAAAGACCTTCTACATAGCCCACCTCATCACGAAGGGTTTCACATCTAGATCAAGAGAGGTAATCGTGCCCCTTTATTCATCCCTCATCAGGCCCATCATAGAATACAATGCCCCTTTTGGGATGTACCTTACCCGACACCTGCAGCAATTAGAAAGACCCCAAAACTATCTCACCAAGAGGATCAAGGGTCTCAAACAGATGCCATATGCTGCTCAGTTAAAAAAACTCCAGCTCTACTCAGTTGCATACCGCCTACTTCAAGGTGATCTATACCTGACATACAAAGCTATGTCAAATCCAGAATTAATGGACATGCTCCACCTCAGTAAATCTAAATCCCTTGAACCTCAGCACAGAAATAAATAGAACTTGCTGGAGGGACAGGTTCATAACCCAGAGGCTCCCTTCGCTCTGGAATAGAATTCCAGTTCATGTGAGGCAGAGCACCTCACTGAATCTCTTCAAGAAGAATCTCGATAAGTGGATGGGGGATCGTAGGTTTGTCCCAGGGATTACTCCCGTGTCACTATTAGACAGAGGCACAGTAAACTAAACCTTAAAAAGGGCACAGTATACTCAAATCAAGGGGTGGCGTAAGCCATACAGAATCGGGCTAGGCTTATAATTGCCCCAGGGCAGATAGCCTAGTATGAACCTATGAACCTATAAGGGATAGGGTGTCCAGGCTATGTTTTACCTACCATGGACTACATGAAACTGAAATACTAGAAAGCTGCAGGGTAGACATGAATACCATACAAGAAATAGTGAACATCTGCCTTTCTCACTTGAGGCCCCATGGGAATCATGGAAACCCCATCCCAGTGGAAATTAAGGTATATGTAACTTAATCCATACTAGCTACAGGTACTTTTTTAACATACAGTGGACATAGTGGGGGTTTAACATGCCTTTGCTTCAAGAATACTCCAATATCTCCTCAGTGCAATGTGTGAAATGTAGGGGAGCATATCTTTTTTCCATGTACCCCAGATGAGAGAGCTAGCACCATGCAAAATTTCTATGCCATAGCACATTTCTCTGAGGTACTGGGGGTCATAGCCTGCACCCAGATTGAAATAAAAGCCCCGCCTGGTGAGCTGGGAAATAGGTGTATAAACAGAAAAGGCTATCACTGCATCACCTGTCATTGTGCTTTAATGCACAACTATCTATAATGTATGTGCAGGTCACCCAGGCAATTTTTACAACTCCCACATATGGCACAAGTGACCTGTAACTATGGTTTTCAAGGGGGAACATCCCGCAAAGGCATATAGTAGGGGGTGCAGGCTATACACTACAACCTTGCCTTATGACTTCTACGAGAAATCCGCACAACCCAACTGAGCAAGGTTACAACACTGCACACCCACAAACTAGAGCTGCTCATAACCATGGTTCCACTGTCTGGATACACTACCTGGAGGTGCCCTGCAATATGACTCCACCACCTCTGCAAAAATGTTGACTGTTAGTGATATTTTACATTACATTATAATTAGAAAGCAGTTGCAACAGGGTAGCCAAGGACAGGGTCTACCTTTCCCAGCACCACAGGCAGGGACCAGCTACCACAGAATAGGGATCAGATGAGGAACCTACAGCTGGGGATGATCATGGCAGATGAAGGTGTGCACAATATGTCACAGCACTGGTTAAGAGACAGTGGATTGCATAAACACTCACCACTTAACTAAATAAAAGAGCTATCAGAGTTACCTGTTCCCTGTCTGGCTAATGTGAGCATCAGACACAGACAACTCTGGCCAGGACATTCTCATCAACAGTAACAAAGGTGAGTGATAAACCTGTAATGAAGAGATAGTACATAAACATAAGTGAGCATTTAGTAAAAACAGTGATTATCAATGCAGGAATGTCATAACAATGACTGATAACATGCAGCTAATACATGGAAAAGAACTATAATGCATTTGAATGCAGCACAGATATTTATTTTCCTATATATGACATTGCCACCCTGTGCATCAGGCATATGTAGCCCCATATCAACCAATCCCACATGGGGTAGGACAATGTCAGCACCATCTGCACAAGTCAATGATTAAGATATCTACACATCTTTATAACTACAGAAAGGAAGATAATTAATTAAGTCACAGATGACAAATTGCAATCCTGCAGTACAAAAGGGCACTTATTTCCCTAAAACAAGCATTAACTACTCACTATGTGCATTAGACATAATCAACCCATCAGACACCCTAGTTGGGGTCAGTGCAATCTCAGCATCATCTGCACAAGGGGTTAAACAAGCGGTACTACGTAAGTAATACTGTCTTACTACTAGAACCACTATCATAACTAACTCTACTAAAGTTAAACAGACTAAACAAAATTAAAAAATATTTGTATACTAATGAAAACATGGACCTTTAACTAATAAGCATTAGCTGGCCCCTCTATGCATCAGAATGTGAAGATATGTGAATGCTGCTAGCCTAGCTAGATAGAATTTTGTAGATAATGCTATGTCATTGTAAATATGAATCTAATCCACTGGCTTGTACTCTTAAATGTAAGAAAACTGTGGTAAATGTTGACCTTCAAAAATGTAACCACATTGCCCTCTGCTTGAAAAAAAGTCAAGTATTGTATGACTGTTTGATCTCATAGCCGGAAGACTTAATGTCTGGACTGATGAATTCCTTCTATTGCTTTGGGACCAGAGTTAATTGCAAGGTTTTACATGTATAATGTTTTTTATTGTTATGGCTTCCTGACCAGGTGCAAGCTTACTAAGAAAACTAAGAAATGTAAATTTAGAGTTTTTGCTAGCCTGGAAACCAGAGAAGTGTCAAGAATTATGTAATCTAAAGCGAGTCAACAGTGATGTATTATCAATTTGAGGGATCTCAGAGAGAGATAGCATTTTGGATTTTGTCTGAAGAACATCCACTCACCAGTACTCTGCCTTTGCTCTGTATGTAAGTTTATTTAGAACCGTGATTGCTCTTAGAGTTAGATAGGAATTTAGTCAGACTTAGTCTAGCTGTTTTCTGTATTTATGTCAGACTATTCTACATTATTATTTTAAGCATTTTCTTGTGATTTCTTAACTCTTGACTAGCACTGTGTTGAATTAAGAAGATTTGTCTTGTGTTTTTATTATTTATTATTAAATATTTTTAAACCTTTCAACTGTGGTTGTTTTGTGTAGAGATAATTTAAGATCTGGAGCACTTGCATGTATTTGGTGATACTGTACAAAGCTACTCCAATAAGCCTTGCTGTTCGTCCACTTATTATTTGGATAATAATATTGCACAGTACAATCGGACACCCTTTGGTAAGGGCCTTTTTAGTAGCTGATAAGAGTAGTTGGTGGCAGTGATTACTACCTTATAGCCTGGCAGGAGGGGGCATAGCTGGACAACCTGTGCCAGCCTTCCCCAGGAGTGTCTGTGTGTTTGTATATAAACCAAATCTCAAGGTGTGTGTGCCAGCTACTTGGGCAGGGGCATGAAGCACTGATTGGACAGAGAGAGCACTGGATATTTTGGCTTGAATACTCAGCTGAAATCTGTACCCTATAACTGTGCCAGTGGGGAGACGTATTGAGGATCTGGAGAGAAAGAGAGAAACCAGCCCCGGACTGACTATGATCTCTGTGTGCTCTTATGGGAAATTGTACTTTACTGCATGTGTACTTGTTATCCTTACCAATGTGGACACCCCTCTCTGATGTTTCTGGTGAGGATTAAGGCTCCTTGATTACTGGGCTAGTATATGGGCATCACACAGACATCAGCAATCCTAGATCCCAGGTTATGCAAAGGGAGGGGTACAGTCTTTATCATTTGCACAAACTGTATGTGTGCGTTTACATGAGGAGGTTGATAGAAGGGCAAGACTGACACAAAAGAAGTGTGTTTGAGTATGAGAGATGAGGTTAGAGGAAGTATGCACTGTTAGGGCCAGCATCTCCAGATATAAAGAAGTCAGTTTTGAAGAATGTGTGTGTGTGCTTGAGTATGTGTGTGGAGGGAATGTTATACTGAGGTGCATTATGTGTTGGTTTGCAGGAGCACAGCAACAACATTTGTGCTAAAACTACACCCTGGCATCCTGGACAGATTTGAACCATCCATGGTAAAGGATCAAGTTGATCATTGATGCCCCTGACCACTTGAACTACCTTTGTCAGGAGCTGACCCAAGCTAGAAGTCAGAGAACTACCTGAACATAAATGATGCCTTCTGAATAAGCTGTTATCATGACTACACCCACAGCTACAACCATGTGGCTGGCCATTTTTGGATATGGTTACATCCACCACCAATTTAGCAGTGGAAGAAATACCATTGTGGAAATGGGATGTGGCACATCCATGACCGTGTTGGCTCACATCTGATGATGTACCAGCAGTCTGGCCTCATGGATGCTACTCCTTCCACAGCAGACGCTGCATAGTTCAGTATATCATTCATCCTGTATATGGAGTCACACACACAGTTCTTGCAATCTCGTATATTAGAATGCATGACATACAATCATCTGAATGTCTGTTTTGAGGCTCTGGTAGAATTTGCATGTGCATCTGCAGTGGTTTTACACACATGTTGATTGGCAATTACTGATACACCGATATCAAGAGGAGAGTGGTAGGCATACCTTCTCTGAACACCTCTAGACATCCTTGTGTGGTACTTTGCACTTGAGAGGGCTAGGGATAAGATTCTGCCAGATGAGTAACTACAGTACAATTAACAACCATGTATTCATTCATCTGTTAAGTCTCAGATGGGCCCATATCATTGGAATGCATAGGCAATAATGACTGTGCTCATATTGTGGGAGCGGAGGGTGGATGTGGTCAGCATACTCTCCATGTCACACAAACTCTCTGCAACCCAAAATTGTGCCTTTTCATCAAAAGAAAGAAAAGAAAGAACTAGAGACATAAATAAAATATAATACCTATACCTAAATAAATCAAACACACAAGCAAATGCAAATAATCTTAGAGAGAGATACATATAACTAATAACAAAAAGGTATGCCCCATGTGCAGGTTGTCACTGTACCTTAATCCCAGATGTCCCTACACACAAATTTCAGTTTATAGAGGTATTGTAAGCATAGAAATGAATATAACCTAATAGAAATTGTAAAGAAGTAACTAGTTTGTACTGCATATAGTTGAATGGTATACCTAGTGGAAATCCTCTGGTTTTCCACAACCTTTGCCCCAATATCCAGCAATATACTTTGGAACTCTTTTAAGCTGCCTGAATCTCTGACAAGTCAAAGAGCTCCTCCATCACAGTGAGTTGTGGTTCAGTAGAAGGCCCACCTCCAGTAACCCTTTGCTCATGAGCTTAGCCTTTGCTCTGTCAGTGGGTCTATATTACAATGTTGAAACATTGTAATATCAAAACCTAAACATCGACCCATATTCATCGAAATGCATTTACGTGAATCGATGAATACTTACAGAGAAAAAAAAACACTTGCCCCACAATCCCACGTAACTAACCTAACCTAAAACAAACCCATCCATGTGGGGGGCTGTGCCCCCTACACACCTCCAACTAAATATACCAACTCAGAGATCCCACTACAGCGGAGAAAAGGGCAACACCATGTAGTTGGCCAACTACATCTTTGCCTGGAAGTATTCATTGATTCATGTAAATGCTTTTCAATGAATATGGGTCGATGTTTAGGTGTTCAGTATTACGATGTTTCAACGTTGCAATATAGATCCCTGTCAGTAGCATTTTCTATCATATTAGTGGCCCTGTGTGGACCATTAGGTAGTTATGGCCCTGGTCACCTACACCATTGACCATCTGCCACCAGACATGATCATGGAAGGGCTTGTCCATGGAATGTGGCTCTAAAAGCTGTGCCCTATGGAAACAAAGGACATGTACAATGATCTCATTCTCAGCATCTGAGAAAGGAGGTTTCCATGAAGATTACCATTTTTTTTAAATTTTGGAGCCATATCCCTGTTGTGGTAAGAAGAAATTTATATTAGGCCAAAAATACATGGGGGTGTTACAGGCTGTTCTACTTATGGGGAGCAAATATGTATCATTATGCAGGCATCACATATCATCATACAAAACAGTTCTTTAAATATCAATAAAAGCTTGGTAAAATCTCTGTATATGTCCCCCAAGTATAAAACTCATGCATACAGTAATAAACACACATTTCATGTCCATATAAGAGTATATAAAACTAAAAAGCAGAACAGCATAAGCAGAGAACAGATGGTTAATGTTGGAATAACCGACATAGCTCTTAGAATTCTGACAAATGTATGAAAATCAAGGAATACTGCCCAACCTCCATGCAATACAAGTAAGGGATAGCTACAATAACAAATGTTTTGTTTATTTATTTCTAAAGCACTCACCTGCAAATAAGATAACCTATAACTATGAAGCATTAGTTGTAAAGATTACGTACTTTGAAAGATTTCAGTTATCCTAAGTATCACCAATCAACAGTGTTGTCAGCAAGTTTTTTTGGCAGCATTGGTGAAACCAACCTATGGAAGTGCCGTAGCCCCAGGTCTTGTTTATATAGTATAGATTAGCACCCTGGGCACCTTGAATATGTTAATAATTAGGTCTCAACTCATTATCATTCCTGAATCACTCAATCTGATCAATGTGTTGGGCAGGTAAACAGGGTGTTAGTTCCTACAAGATGATGTGCATGTGCCTGAGCAGTGCAAGACCAAGTTTTAACAGTTTTGCCCAGGTAATGCATTCTGAGTGTGACTCATTAAAACAATGAGATTAAGCTTTACTGTAACAGAAATATATGGCCTCACATTCATATGTAGATGTGACAAATCTAAATAATTTTGTGGGAATATGCATTGACTGGGATATATTACAATTACATGACATTTATGATATTTTTCACTGTTGTCTCTCTCCATACCCTCTATCTCTTTTTTTAATGACATTTGGTCTATCATTCCTGCTGCAACACAGACACCAGCATGGGAGTTACACTTGCTACAGTTATTAGAGCCACCATCACTCCACAGGTGGCTGCATAAACACCACCACAGGCAGTACATGCACCCAGAACTTCTGGGTCACAACCGGGCAGCATTGCCTCCACAGTCCCTGCACTACCTGCACCATCTGTATTGGGTAGCTCTGCACCAGGGGCTAGTGCACTGATACTCAACATGAGTAGTACCAGTGGAGGTGGTGACTGTGTCACCCAACAAGATATGATAGGGCTGGTGAAGGAGATAATGAGGGGCTTTATTACCGGCATCAGCTGGATGGAAAGAATCTTACAGCAAGTAGTCAAATTGCTGCCACATTCAATACTGCCCCAGATGTCTAGGACAGGAGACAGTAGTGCAATTCTGAAGGTGAGGACTAGATTGCCACTGTATTCATACTGGATGGGGATGTGCCCCTGAAGTACCATACTTACCGCAATCATAGTGTATGTCATTCTCTTGTGTCAATTGCCATCTATGCCTGTCTTGTATGTGTCCTGTATGCCTGTGCCTATTACTCAACCTAACTACATCCCTAACTCTCTTATTTATATATATCTTCCCTATCAATGCACTTTAAAATAACAGACACACACATATAGACATGTCATTCCCAACACAATTAACATGAATTAAGTGATGTATGACTTCTTGTTACAGTATTTCATGAGTTGTGATCAACAAACACATTTCTGTTGTCTGTCTGTCAGACCACACTGCCCATTCCCCCAAACACATATCATGTAAACTACAACTATGTGCTCTCTGACACTTATAATATGACCTCTCCTGTGGTGTGAGCAGTTAATAGCCTGCTCTATTGAGTGTGGACTTCAATATGCAGGTGTTCAAACCTAGCAATGTATTACTGGTATGAGTGTGTCTGACTATAGTGACAAATTTAACTAGCTTTTTAACAGATGTGATATGTACATTTCCCCTTAATGGTAACATTTACGCAGAGAAAAGATTCACCCAAACCTTGGACTCCAGCACAATGATGAAGTCACCAATTTAAATGTGTGCTGCCTGATAGACATTTGTGATGAGATTTATCTTGTGGCATGTGCAGTTAAGATTACTGTATGTACTTAGACAGGTAGGTGTTCAGTTACAGCAATGTCTAACTACTGTGGTTGTGTAACAGCAAAATGATAAGTTGGAATGGCGTAATCAACATATGTGATATGGATTATTCAACCTAGAGTTAAAAATTACAAGGCTGTATGGTTATGGTCTCTCCAAACCACTTTTGGGTGAGCCATATCAATAAAATCACACTGCTGAGTCACCTCTTCGAGTTTTTGCTTTCTGACACCTTTACTGTGACTTCTTCCATGGCATCAGTGCTTAATGCAGTTCTATAGACAACAGACTTTACTATGCATGGGGGTCAAATCTAGCAATGTGTAAGTACTGAATATGGATATGTCACACTCATGTGAACACTGACATGGATGAAGGAGTTTGCGCCCTAGAGCCACACTTTAGAGGAGCCATAACCATTCAAATACACTGTTGAAGTAATAGGTTCATAGGTGTGCACTAGGTTAATGACCTCAGGGGCCTTTTTAAGCCAAGCCATGCATCCCAAATCTCTGACAAGTTCTGATAACCTTAATAAGTGTAAGTAGGGGCTTGGGAGAAGAAACATTTACAGGATAGGGCCTGGGGGATTAACCATTTACAGGTTGCCTGTGTCCATTAGAGACATAGGTGCCAAACCAGGGATGAATTTCCTGTTCCCTATCCAATTGTCCAGGTGGCACTTGAATTGGGTTAGGGAGGAACTCTGGTTTACATGGATGGAGATCCTGCTCCAGAGATGGGGTAATCTCTGTGATTCATACCTGCCTCTCCAGCAGTTCCTATTCATATCACTGGCAAGGTTTAAGTCTTTAGAATGGGTAATTCTGGTGCTGCTTGTTTTGCAGATAGGCAGGAGGTCCACCAGAGTGGGGTGTGAGAATGCCCTGTATGTCAGGCATAGATCTCCTCTCAAAAGCCTGAAGGAGACACAATACAATGATAGAGCCTTAAGGTGGTCTGCATAGGGCATTTTACTTAAGCCCTGTATTCCTTTAGTGAGGAATCTCTGTGGATATTCCAATTGTTGGATATGTCTGGTTAGGTACATACCAAAGTGGGCATTGTACTCAATGAAAGGTCTAATGAATGCTGAATACAGTTGAACAATGACTTCCTTGGACTTAGATGCCATACATTTGTTTATAAGTTGCTCAACATAGAATGATTTCCTCACTACTGTAGACATATGATGGTCAAAGGCTAGATTACTATCTATTTGTGTCCCTAAGTCCCTAACTACTGGGTCAGCCCTAAGGGGGTATGTTGTCAATATGATAGTTACCAAGGGTGGATGTCTTCCTGAAGGATACTATTATGCATTTCTTGGCATTTAGTTTTACTCCATGGTTCGGATACTAGTTGTTTGGCTGTGTCAGCACCTCCTGGATAGAATTTGTGTCAGTGTGGGATTCAATGACTGCTCTGTTAAATTGTTGTTAAACTGTGAATAAATGATTGAAATTAATTCTGCTGGAAAAATGCTGAAAGATAAAGCATAAAATAAAAAGTTTCCTTTCATGTAGGAATATAGCTTAGCAATGTAAAATGGCATTCATGCTGTGTGACATAGCTCTGGCTGAAATAAGTGAAAAACAAGGAACATCGATTAATGGACTCAAGATATTTCCTGAAAGACATGTTTTCTCAATATCAGCAGTAGAACAGTTTGAAGTGTTCTCACAGATGCTTTCTTACAGACTTCTGTCAATGGACATGTTTTTATAAAATCAGTAGTACGGGTTTTCCACAACATATTTTCTGAAAGACATGTTTGTCAAAATATTAGGAAAAGCTTGATGTAATTCCTCACAGATAAATGGACATGGCTTTTTATAGACTCAGCTGAAAACAATTCTGAAACGCAAATATTGCATGCATTCTTACATCAGCAGAAGTGCTTACAAGTAAATATTAAATGGTTTCACAGAAGGGCAATAGAAAAGTCTAAAAACAGACATTACTTGATTTCCTACAAATGCCCAAAAAAGATACCAAAAAGAAAACATGATCTGAATTGCATGAGAAAAACAGTATAAGTAGACTGTTAAAATTCAACTATATTACAGGTATTGTTAGGAGCACACTTATTCTGAGGTATTGTATAGGAGAATGGAAAGTTGTCATTTATATTGGTAGTGAAGAAAAAACTTTGTACATTAAATTTGTAAACTACAGTTGTACATCTTGTTTGTTATAAAAATAAGTAATTTATTAGTAACTGTGCTTCCAGTAAAATAGTATTGTACTGCAACGTATATTTTCTCATCAGAGTGTAGCTTGCAAGGCTCTGTGTTAAAAGTAGCAAGACTTTGTGTCTTAAGAAGACTTTGGTTCCAGTCCAGTACAGCAAGTACAGCATGCAGCACCTTCCTTCCTTCTAAAAAAATGTTCAGTGGTGACCATAGCCTGTATCTGAACACAGGGGGAGTGTGATGCCTTGTATAAGGTCAATCTAGTAAAAGCACAGTAACTAACATTTATGTTGAGTAGTTCAGTTTTCTACAGCTTCTACAGTTTGCAGCAGTACAGTTCATCAGATGTCTGAATCCAGAGTGAGACTGCAGTGTAGGAAAGTGAGCAGTGCCATAAATTCTCCAAGAAAGGTAAGAAAGCAAAGTTTCAAAACTGAAACTGCCAGTTTTGTTTTACCAGCTTCTCGGGTGACTACAGAGACTTTTTGATCTACAGTAAAGCAGCCTGGCCATCTACCTCTCTGTTGACTGGTAAGAAAGTTTTTTCTGTGTTACATACAGTATGGATACCATTAGAGGTGATTATAACAAAATACAGTATTGGTATACAAAGCATTTTAGCAAATGTAAAACCTTATTAGGGCAGGTTGATAGTAAGGCATTATGCAAATGCATTACAATATTTGGCTGGTATCTCAAACAAAACCATATGTGGTATGACAAATGTTTATTGTATAAATCATATGAAACTGCTTTCTGTGTACAATGTCATAAAAATACAGTGCATGCCATTACTCAAAGGTTAGCCTGTACAGACAAATATTTTAATGGTAAAGAACCAGAAAAAGTTAATATGCTTACATTATATTCAGATGCTATGTTCTGTCACTGCATTAATCTCAGAGTTAGAGCAGTCAAATAAGTCACTGACAGAACCTCTAGTACATCTTGTTATAAAATAATTTAATAAACTTCTAAAAGATAGACAAAATGAGTTCAGAAAGTTTACACACGTTATACAAATATTTTTTTCAAAAGTGCATAGGAGTTTTAGATTCAGCAGAACAGGTTACTGAGGAATATCAGGCAGTCCATGTAGCATTACAAGAAACTCTTGAACAACAGATACAGGATAAAGAAAATAAATTAGCATTACTGACATATACTAACTTCCTGCATACAAAAGCTGAGCATTAAAAAAATTGCAAAAGAGCAGGAAACTACGGCTGATCTATGCAAAAAATGCATATTTTACAATATGCTTGTGTTTTGAAAATGGTTAAGCATACATGGCAGGATCTGATGTATGGACAAATCATCCCCAAATGTTTTAAAACTTGCATTTAGTTAAAGCAAGACATTTATCAGTACTACAGTAAAGTAGAGTGTATGACTGCCATTCTCATAGCATAGTCAAAAGGTAAACAAAACAGTTCTAGTGCATAAAAATCAAATGAAAGTGGTTGATAACAGTAAAAATCTAAAGTCACAAGACTGACATGCATGTATTTTCTTTTCATCAATGCACAAAGAAAAGGCAAACAACAGCAAATATAAATAATGTAAATATAAACATGTGTTAGTTAAGCCAATATCTATTTTGTTTTTTTACAGTCAGTATTGTCAAGATGGAATAAGATATTATTTTCCTTCCTGTAACTTTATTTTAGTCCCTTCTGCAGTACTGCTTATACAGTCAGCGTAAAACTGAGAATGTGCCCCTCCCCCTGTAGTATTGCAGTATTGTTTATTTGCTTTATGCTGTGAGAATAGAATGTATGGCAGCCCAACACTTTGGTTATACATTTTCTTCATTCGGTTACTAACAAACTGTGGACCTTTGTCTGATTTGATAATTTGTGGCCATTCTCAATGACAGAATACATTTTTTATAAAGCTTTTGCTGTTTAGTACTACTAGTAGGTATTTATACCCTACTGTTCAATTTATTTGAATTGTATGTATGCTATGGCCCATCTGCTGGCTGTACTTGATGTAACTGAGGATTTTTTTACTTTTATCAGTGACATGCATGCACAATTATGATGTTTTATTACAATTACCAAATAGAGTCGCATGTGAACACTTAACAATTATGTTTTACTAACAATAATGTTTTAGAAAAACAGAAGCCACTTGTCTGGCAATCGTTCCTGTTTTTTACCTTATCTGCCCAACATGTCCTATAACTACTCATTCAGCCTGAGAAGATCCAAGCTCACATTTTAGACTATGTAGATCATAGTTCCTAATACATAAAAAAAGACTTTGTGTCTTAAGAAGACTTTGGTTCCAATCCAGAAAGTACAGCACAGGATGCACCTTCCTTCATTCAGAAATTTAAAAATGGGACAATACTGACTGTAAAAAAATAAAATACTCTTTTTGGGGGGGGGGGGTAAACAGGTTTAGAAATACTGGTAAACAGATTAAACCTGACAGGTTAAGATATTTTAAAAGTTGTTAATAGCTATTATGCTAGTTATTATTGCATTGCATAGTATTAAATTGTGTTTTCAACCTGTTAAACTGTAAAGCTATACAAGAGAAAGAGTGAAAACATGAGCAAGACTGGTCACTATTTTTAATATGATTTGGAAAGACAAAGTTGGTATGCAAAAAGCATAAATGTTTCTGGCCTAAAATAGCAGGTTATGCCACTGGTGCCAATTCCACTAAATACTTCTAAAGAGACACAAATGTTTTCCAAGACTTTGCTTGATGTTAATGTTACTAAATTTGTAGATTAGACTAAATGTACTTTGCAGTCTTTGCATGTACAAATACAAAATAATTCAGTCTAAATAAAATTAATGTCTAATAAATATGTGTGAAAAACCATGTTAAGAAATTGGTCCGGGGTGCCTACTAGATTGAAATGCATGAGTAGCAAACAGTCTATATAAATATATACTATATAGGACACATTGTAATGTAACAAGTTCAAAAGTAATTTGTCAAGTTGTAATTTTATCACTCGTTTTTCTTATCACTGGTTTTTGGACAACCATTTTATCCATATCAGTATTGGTTATCCCAGTTAGAGAAAAATTATATTAAAATATTGTACTCATACAGCTAATGGACTAATATGTAAATAGCACTCTTCTGTGTATAAACCATGTTTTTTTAATCAGGTATTAAATATACTGAAATAATTATTATCTAAGTCCAGTTCGGTTCTTTATCAATGTGTTTAAAATGTTCACTTCACTGTCAACTAAAGTGTATGGGCAGTTCAGAGATATGACCACAATGTTATGGTTAAAATGACATTAAAACTGTATATTTTCAGCACTGAATAATGTTTGCAGTAGCACAGAGTCCTTTCCTCTTATAGATATTAGCCTGTATCTAAACTCTTGGTATAAAGTGATTAATAAAAGTAAACAGTTAATTCAGCAGTTGCAAAAAGCTAATAAAACCATTCCAAGTCATAAATTAAGTTCTGTAAAATCTATAAGAGACACAGCTCATAACTGGTGAAATATTTTCACAAAATGGTCTGCAAGAAAAAAAAGTTGTTAGATACATTCAGTTTTGGTAGTAATACCTGATATCATTGTATTAACTATGTAAAATTGCATTTTGACTTGTATCAAAAAAGACTAAAGGTTTTGTTTCCTATAATCTGACCAAAATATATGTTCATATAAACTGTTTTAAAATAAAGAGAGGGAACTGTTAGACTGTCATTGAACTGTGAATAAAATATTGAAATGAATTCTGCTGTAAATATGCTGAAAGATAAAGCATAAAATAAAAGGTTTCCTTTTATGTAGGAATATAGCTTAGCAATGTAAAATGGCATTCATGCTGTGTGACATGGCTCTGGCTGAAATAAGTGAAAAACAAGGAACAGCTATTAATGGACACAACATTTTCCTGAAAGACATGTTTTCTCAATATCAGCAGCAGGACAGTTTGAAGTGTTCTCACAGATGCTTCCTTACAGACTTCTGTCAATGGACATGTTTTTATAAAATCAGTAGTACGCATTTTCCACAACATATTTTCTGAAAGACATGTTTGTCACAATATTAGGAAAAGCTTGACGTAATTCCTCACAGATAAATGGACATGGCTTTTTATAGTCTCAACAGAAAATTCTGAAAGGCAAATATTGCATGCATTCTCACATCAGCAGAAGTGCTTACAACGAAATATTAGATGGTGTCACAGAAAGACAATAGAAACATCTAAAAACAGACATTACTTGATTTCCTGCAAAAGCCCAAAAAAGATACGAGGAAAACAGGATCTGAAGTGCAAGAGAAAAACAGCATAAGCAGACTGTTAAAATTCAGCTATGTTACAGGTATTGCTAGGAACACACTTGTTCGAGGTATTGTATATGAGAATGTAATGTTGTCATTTATAATGGTAGTGAAGAAAAAACTTTGCACATTAAATCTGAAAACTACAGCCGTACATCTTGTTTGTTATAAAAATAAGTTATTTATTAGTAACTGTGCTTACAGTGAAATAGTATTGTGCTGCAATGTATATTTACTCATCAGAGTGTAGCCTGCAAGACTCTGTGTTAACAGCCAGCAAGACTTTGTGTCTTAAGAAGACTTTGGCTCCAGTCCAGTACAGCAAGTACAGCATGCAGCACCTTCCTTCATAATAAATGTCCATGCTCCTAATTTGCAATCATCTGCAAATCCCTTCAAGAATGTGTACTTTCTGACACTTTTGATTTGATTTCTTTGCAGTGTCAGTGATCAATGCATAATTTTACGCACTATGGAGCTAAATAGGTAGGGGTTAAAATCTGACAAATGACTGACTGGCTTTCTCAACAGATGGTGATATGGATAACTCACACTTGTGTGAACATTTATATGGCTAAATGATTTTGAGCCCTCAAACCACAGTTTAGGGGAGCCATTTCCATTCAAGCACACTGCTAAAGTAATTCCTTCAAGTGTGTGCTTCCTGAAATCTTTGATATGACTTTTTCTGTAGCATCAGAGGTTAATACTCAGTTCTATAAAATATGCACTCAAGCTGGTGTTTTAGTTTGGCAAAGTGCAACTACTGAGTGCATAAGAGAGTAACAGCAGGCTGAACTGGCTTTTCTAAGAGACTTGATGTTTACACTTTCACTTAGAGAAAGAAAGGGCAAGTTTGCACTCCCTTTTAAGGAAGCCATGGGTATTCAAACACAACAATGAAGTTCTTCCTGCAACTGTGTGTTTTCTGACAATTATGATATGATTTATTGTGTAGCAACATGAGTTAATAACACAGATCAAACAGGATGCTGATGTACATTACATATGCTCAAATTCAGCAGCTTGTGACTTTTATTATTTTGTTCATAATAATGTGGTAACAGGCACAAATGGCTTATTCAACAGAAGTCGATATGTGACATGCTGCATAGTAGTAACAAACTATCACAGGAACTATGTTATGATATTTCATTATGGATCTTGAATAAGTGTACAATGTTCAGTCAGTAATTGCTGTACTTCTTTATGATCATGCCTACTGTAATAATAATATATATATATATATATATATATATATATATATATATATATATATATATATATATATATATATATTGCAATTTCCATTGTGTTAGTGTAAAGCAGCATGACTAATAAATCGTGGGGACTTGTTATTGTCATTTGTCATTTTGTGACAAAACTGCTGAGAATTTACCTTTGAAAGCATAGCTCTATGCATTGCCATTCAATGAAAGCTGTAGACAATGTGCGGGGGGCACAAACAGCATTATAGGCCTGTTTGAAAATGTATGTCAGCAGTAGCAGTTTCCACAATTCATTGACGACCTGATGGTGATGTTGCAACTGTGAGCTGTGTTGAGTATTGTGATCATGGTATTATGATTTGTTGCATAATGTTCAATTCAGTAGACATTTTCCAACAAGTTATTAAAACTCCTTCAGAAGTGTACATTGCGATTAGTGTGTTAACCACATGTCTGGTAGCAGTAGGTAGTACACATGTAATGTGATTCTTACATAGATACACATGCTTTCCATTATAATCACATAATTCTTTGAAACACTCTGCATGCATCAGTTGTCCTTACACAATAATGTAATAATGCACACATGTTATGATTACTTCTCCTAGGTGGCAACTGTCATGACAGGCCTTGCTATCACACTTTTAATCCTGTCCATAGTCATGCACTGACATAAAAACACTCATTTTTTAATAAACTTCCTCCCATCTTAGTAACAGTTTTCTGACATGTCCCACATCTCCTGTGTAAATAGGGTCTATATCACCGCATCAAATGGTGATAAGTTCGAACACCCTTTGATTGAACCGAAAAGTCCAAAAGCCCTAAACCACGAAGTTATGGAACATCGATTTTTTTCCCAGGGAAAAATATCAGTGGGCCGTCTTCAGGGCTTTGCTATTTCCTCCACTATAGTGTGATCTCGGAGTTGGTATATTTAACTAGGGAGGGTGTGGGGGGGTCTTCAGTTTGTTTTAAAGTTGTGTTTTTTTTTTTTTTTTTCACGGAGCGATGATTTTTTTCCCTGGGAAAAAATCTCTGTTCCATGAGTTCCTTCTTTAGGGTTTTATTTTTGGAATTTTAGGTTTGAACAAAGGGCATTCTAACTTATCTTTACCCGTGTAAATACACCTCATCTGTTATAGTTTACAAATCTATAACACTTTATGCAGCATAATTATTTACTTTGTTTTCAGTGTGACAGTTCTGTTTCTGTGCATATCCCTGTGGATCGCAATGTCTTACACTTTGTGTTCTGCATCTCACTTCCTACACTTCACAGCATGTGTATTAATGTCACAACTGTTACTGTATCCACTTTCATTACTTTTCAGAGTAGTATGTCCAAGTGTTCTTTAATTGTTTCTATTTGTATCCCATTGAGGTATTTGCTTTTCCAGTATGCCTGCATTGGTAGTTTGATACATATGCCAATGGGAATTTCTAAACATTTGTTACTTGCACATATTATAACAATACATTTTCCTTCTAAATATTTACCTACTGTTTTGTCTTTCTTAATGTGAATGACACAGCCAGCAATGTTCCACATGTCCATTAATGCACTTGGTGAAATGTACAATCTTCTTTGACCCCTTGCTTTTATGTACTGTTAATTGATCTGTTGTGCAGGCATGCAGACTTGCTTTTTGATCTCAGGGTTTGTATGCATTCTTTTGTTTATGTTGTGTAAATGAGTCCTGCCTTACCAAAATGTGGCCACAACTTGTGTTGTGGGCTCCAGCTGAGGCTGCTCATCATGTTGGTGTGCCTTGGCTTCTTGCATATTTCGTTAGAAATTCTGTATGTCGCACACAGGCAGACAATGTTGTTAGCTTCAGCACAACATGTTCACAACATTAATGAATCCCCAGGTAAGTATTATTTGTAAAAGAATTTTATATTCCATTCTGAATGTTTTGAACAGTTGTTATTCTAATAGTGCTTTGAATAAAATAATAAATGTAAAAAAATTATTCTTGGAGCTGGAAATAGATTGAGTTAGTCACCCATTCCTCCAGCAAATCTTGTTTATTTGATGGTTTAGATTTATATCCCTACTCCAGGTATTTATAGAGCCAATGGTTTTGTAAAGAAATAGGAGGTCAGTTAGGACTGGATCTTTCATGGCTTGAAAAGTGAGGCACAGGTCTCCTCAGAGCAGCTTGCATACTATGGAGTATAAGAAGAGTCATGGTAATTTTGTTAAATAGTTGAAGTATTTAAGGCCTTTAATATTCTTTGTTAGAAATCTTTGGGGCCTTCCCAGTTGAGCAATATACATGGATTTGTCTTTACCAAAGGGCATTCTATATAATGATGATCTGACAAGGGAAGACTACAGTAATAAGATGAGTTCTTTAGATCTTGAAGATACTCCCTTGGAAATTAATTGGACCGGATAAAAGGATTGACTATGTTGCAAACATGATGATCAAAAGAAGGAGAAAGACAGCCACATAAGCCTCCAGGTCTCTTATAACCATACTTGTTCAAAGAGGAGTTCCATTTATAATATATGGAATGGCAGCATCTTTTTATTATTTTTGCTGAACTCAATTACATTGAACTTTATTTCAGATTTAACCTGAAACCATTTTCAGTATACCAGGCATGTGTATACTCCATTTCATGTTGGAACTGTTTAGTACCAGTGAATGAGCAGATAAAAGTACCCAGCTTGCAATCATCAGAGAACTACAAAGCCTTCAGGAAATAATTTAAAACACACCTCTTTAAACACACAAAAGGTAAATGCTTCAACAACATTAATATCAAAAAGATATACTGCCCATAGAAATAATCACTCATGAATTGCAAAAAGATGCCCTTCTTACATTGTGGGTGCTAAGAAGAGTACTTCTATGAAATATCAAAGCCCTGTCTTAAGAATGGGGTCCATTCCTCTCAATTTATGTGAAATTTTAGCATTTGAGGAAATTAAACAAAAGCAGAAAGCCTGAGGTGCTATCTACATAATGACACCTGTCTATACTTAATGTAAACCAAAATACTGAACTTCAGTCATTAGTTCCATCTCTAGTAATGCCTTTTTCAACTAATGATGTCAAATCGTATACTATTAAATAGTAAACACTGCTTTTATATATATATATATATATATATATATATATATATATATATATATATATATATATATATATATATATATATATCCTTGCCTAATGTACTCTGCTGTTCAATACAGTTATATACTTTCTTCTGTCTTTGAATGCATTATTCATTCTGTTATCCTTTTGGTGTTTGTAAATGTACACCAGAGCTGAACCTGAAAATTGACAGTTTGTATCAGTGTTCTTCCCCAGTTAACAAATGCTTAAATAAATAAATAAAAGTTGTAGTTAATTGCTTCTACTAAGTTTTGTTCCAAAAGTACTGTACTTCACTTTGCAGACGCACTTTCTATTTGTCTTTATTACTGCATCAGGGTTACCAATAACCAATAACTATTGATATTCTGTCTACGTTCTTTGCACTTTAGTAGAATGTGTACTCGCTAGTAGGTTGTTATACATTGTACTTTCTATGGAGGTTATAATAGGTAGATCTGTACTGTAGCTACATAAAATGTAACACTCCATTTGACTTGGGCAGTGTAGTGGTTAGTGCTGTTACCTCACAGCAAGAGGTTATCCAGTTTGATTCTCAGCAGGGGTGCCTTGTCTGCATGTTCTCCCTGTATTTGTGTGGGTTTCCTCCCGCAATCCAAAGGCATATGTCTGGAATGTTTCTCCCTAGGCCACCACTGAAAATGGGCTCTGTCCCAGTCAGACTTTCTCGGTAAACGAATGTTAAATAAATAAACTTATGTTGTAAATAATTAACACTCCCCTTAACTAAGAACTTTAACATTTAGCTTCAGAAATGCAGTGCTCCTTTTAACTAAGAGCTTTAATATTCTACCTGTTGCTAACTAAAAGTAGGTCATCTTTGCTGCCTCAAGTAGTACCCTGCTTGTACCAATCCATTAGCCTACTTTGTCTGCATGTTATAAGAACCACTATACATATCAGTCTATTAGACTCCCTTGCCTAACATCTATCTCTGGCAACATGGGTTTTCAGTCTGCTGCAGGTGAGTTGCTAGGATAGGGAGAATGGGACAACCATCCTGACACCAAAGTGTCAGGAGCCTCAGTTGACAGATGTAATTTTTTTTTCAATGTATTTCTCATATGAAGGTGAAGGCAAAGAGCTGAGACAGAGGGCTTTAGAGATTAAATCAGTTTATTTGTTGTTTCTGTAGCTTTGGTTTCTTTATATTTTGTTTTCTTGGTGTGGTGCAGTACAGAGGGCTTTAGGACCTGGAACTCTGTAGCACTAAATTGGAGAATGTACTTTTTTTTTTTTTTTGCTTCCACACAGAGCATGAAGGTGTAAGGCACTAGGATATAGTGCTTCTCTGGAGTAGGCTATAGTGCTTCCTGGAGTACCAGACTGCATAAGGAATGAAATTACTTTTTTTTCTCATCAACTTAGCACTGAGGGGTGCCAGACTGTGGAGTGGCACTTTATGTCAAATGAGCCAGCTATGACTCTGGTCTCAGAGAAAAAGGAATATTCAGAGAAACAGCAATCTCAGACTTAAAGTATATAGACGTCCATGAGATTTTAAACTGTTCTCTAAATATTTTGTCTTTATTTTTATTTATTTAATTATTTATTTACATTTGTTTACCGGGTAGTGTCCGACTGGGCAACTAGCCCGTTTTCAGTGGAGACCCACAGAGAAAAGCTCCAGTACCAAGATACATAGAAATATAATAATAAAAATAAAAATAATATAGTATGAATAATGTATATAATACAGAGAAATTCTAGTAACAATGCCTGGGACAACCCAATATGTGTAAAAGTTTCAACATATACAGATTGCAAATAGGTAACAAATTAGTACAGCAGTCCATAGATTCTTGGATGGTTGAGTATACAATTGAAGCTGTCAAGGAGCATTGCAAAAGACACATAAGATACAGAATAGTACAGTATGTGGCATGTTTACAGAGAATAATTGCAATACTGAGGAATTAAATTGACAGTGTGTAAAACAATCTTTGATTTGAATTCAGCAAGTCTATTTGCACTTGAAACTTTGAGACAGAGTACCAATTGTCTCATGCTTACTCACAACCCAGTCAGTCTGTGAGAGATATTTTTTTTCAAGCTGTAGGATAATCTTTCATGTCCCTATGCAGCAAATCTTCATGATCCTAGTTGATGCTGAAGTACTTAATAAATCCCTGTATAACTTCCCTAGTCAATACACCAAGGGACCTCAGCCACTTTGTCCTAGTGTCACACTTGCACCCATACAGCATACATCTCCATTGCCTCAATGTAACCACTTCCAAGACTCATTAGGGCTATGAATTTCAACCCTTAAGGCCCACAAAGTCAGCACTCTCCCATGGAAGTGCCATCACCATTGGTGACTCTATGGTTAGTTATGCTTACACTAGCCTCACTAGGCTGGGTAAGAACAGGGTGATAATATGCTTTTTATTTCTCATGCCAGAATTCATAATGTGACAAGAGCCCTTTAGAGTCTCCATCCCTATAAGTACACATACCACCTGATGATTGCCATTCTGGCAGTGAATGAGATTACTTGCGCTACTCATAGATAGATACAGAAAGAAATGATAGAACTTTATATGCATGTGTCTATGGTAGGGAAAACCCTAGCCTTGAGTAGAATTCTCCCATCTTCAAGAATTCATCTTGAAGACAAAATATTTAGGCAATATTTTAAAATATCATGACCTGCATTGTTGAGTCCAGAGATGTGGAGAAAAAATAGCCAGAAGTTTGGATTGCTATTTCTCTGAGGTATGATGATTTCATACTTAGTATATATAAGTTTATGGGGGTGTAGGCTTCCCCTCCCCTCTGGGGGTGCAGGGAAGCAGAAGACTGATGTTCGATAGAAACACTTCTCCTATATTTTCAGACCTATTTTGGGTGTCTCAGGACTCAGCAATGTGTGTCTTGAGACTTCAATACAGAACCAAATATTTAGATTTAACATTTGGAAAAACAGCTAATGTCATTCTAGAGGATCCAGTTTGCACCAGAATAGTAGGTTTTGGTTAGCCAGTCATTCTTGTTTTACTAGGGGATAGCTTACACTTCTTTCACCATGGCTTTTGCCGGCTGGCTAAACTTTTGCTACCCCATGTGAAGAAATTAGACACTGTTATTTGTGCTACCATGTCTGGATGAGGTTTTGGGGTCTATATCATATGAGCGAATCACACAAATCGCGAACGCTCATAATATCAAAAGCACTGGACCTCAAAGTGTTTTTTCTGAGATTGTGGTGCAGTGAAGAATGGGATATTTGCTCTTTCCTCACTGTAGTGAGATCTCGGAGTTGGAATATATATTTAGTGGGGATGGGGTGCAGCCCCCCACAATAGGAAGTTCGAGGTCCGGTACGTTCGATATTATGAGCGTTCGCAATTTGTGTGATTCGATCACATGATATAGACCCCAGGTTTTGTACATAATTTCAGTATAACCTGTGTATTATATGCCAGCATGACATATTGTAAATAGGTTCTTACATGTTGATTTGTGATCTGTTTATACAGAATGCTTTAAAGACTTGAACATGTGCCCCTTTGCATTTCTAACTGCACTTTTGTGAAGAAAGATTCTAAAGGCAAACTGTCTCAGATTCAGCTGATCTGCAGGTGATATCATTGGAATGTTGACAGTTGCTATGTGTTACTGTCTGAAGCTGAAAGACAGGAAGGAACTTTTAGTAAACAGCTGTTGGCTGATTTTAAAAATATGAAATGAAAATTACAACTGGAAAAGTTGTGACAGTTATGCTAGACTATAAAAGAACCTGCTGAAGACAATTAGGAGTCAGTTACAGTTGTCAGTTGCAGTTATAGTAGTGACAATTACAGATGTACTGTGCAGTGAATTCCCCAAAAGGACTTACTAAGAACTGTAAGCCTGCCTTTGCTCTGTTGTAGTAATTTAGTTTAGATCAGGGACAGTGTTCTTTAGTCAGATAGAAAATTATAATTAATCAATTAGATCAGTTAGAGTAATAGTACTCAGACTGACAGTGAGGTACAGCTGTCAGAAGTTACTATATTTCCTATGGAAAGGGAGCTTGGGGGGGGGGTACAAATGTAGAGTTGAGACAGGCTCAAATTACAGACCTACATTACAAAGCTTGAGGGATATGGCTAAGTAAGCACCTAAGGTTCAAGGAAGAGGGGAGTCTGTATATGGGAACAAAGGTTTGTTGTATAAAGGGTGGACTCCTGGAGGTGGGGTGGAAGGTGAAGTAGTAAGGCAGTTGGTAAAGCCTAGAACCTAACATCTGCCACTTTTAGCTATCATCCCTAATATTCCTTGTGCATGTGATATTGGGGCAGAGAAGGAAGGTTTGCTGTACTGAAAGTATACTTCTAGGGAGGCCTGAAAGGTGAGGCAGTACATCATTTGGTAGACCCTAGAGCCTACCATCTGCCACTTCTAGCAATAGTCCTAATATTGCTTGTGCAGGTGATACTGAGGCAAAGAAGGAAGGGTTGCTGTATAGAAAGTGAACTCCTAAGGGAGGGCTGGAAGGTTAGGTACTACAGCAGTTGGTAGTGCCTAGAGCATACCATCTGCCACTTCTAGCCATAGTCCCCAATATTCCTTTTGCAGGTGATACTGATGTAGCAAAGGTGACAAATACTTTGCTAGAAATTTTAATCAGGGTAGGTTTTCCAGGAGAGATATTGACTGACCAAGGTGCCAACTTCATGTCAGACCTGCTGACTTGTTTGTGGAAGTGTTGTGAGTTGACACATGTAAAGAACACCCCCTACCATCCCCAGACTAATGATCTTGTGGAGAGGTCAAACTGTATCTTAAAGACTATGTTACGGGCATTTGCAGACTAGTTTAAAAGGGTAGGATTAACCATTAAACCCACTGTCAGGTGAGTATGGCAAAGTTCACTTACTTAGGACAGAGAGTGGGGAGTGGTAAGATTAGGCCAGA
The DNA here is from genome assembly GCF_019279795.1 of Protopterus annectens. Classification (NCBI taxonomy): domain Eukaryota; kingdom Metazoa; phylum Chordata; order Ceratodontiformes; family Protopteridae; genus Protopterus; species Protopterus annectens. The sequence continues at coordinate 612,823,059 of NC_056730.1, read as the reverse complement.
ACATATCAAAGTAGGAGCTATTCAAGCATGGCCAGTTCCTATTTCTAAAAATCAAGTGAGAGCATTTCTAGGAACAGTAGGGTACTGTGGAAAATTTGTGCCCAGTTGTGGTGCAGTGGTTGCACCTCTTACTGACCCAACTAGGAAAAATAAACCAGATAAGGTAGCATGGACCACAAATTATAAACAGGCATTCCAAAAACTTAAGGAGAGTTTGATAGGAATCCCTATGCTGTCCAGCCCAGGTTAGAGTGAAGACTTTGTTGTGACAGTGTATGATTTGGATTGTGGGGTGGGGGCTGTGCTCAGCCAGGTTTCTAAAGAAGAAGAAGAATTCTGCAGTGAAGTTGATAATGCCAATGCAAATTATTTGACCAGGAGAGGAGTGAGTTGATATTCTAATACAGACCCACTTTTCTCAAGTGTCTTTTTTCAAGGGTCACTTGAAAACCATGTTTGAGTCATAGGGAGAGAAATGTGAAGAAATTAGACACTATTATTTGTACTAGCATGTCTGGCTGAGGTTCTTACCTGATTTCAGTTTAACCTGTGTATTATATGCCAGCATGACTTGCTATGATATTGTAAATAGGTTCTCGCATGTTGATTTATGATCTGTTTGTACAGAATGTTTTAATTAATAGTATTCTTTTACATTTCTAACTGCTCACGTTTGTGAATAAAGATTCTAAAGGCAAACTGCCTCCGATTCAGCTGATCTGCAAATGATATCATCGGAATTTTGATAGTTGCTATGTGTTACTGTTAGAAGCTGAAAGATAGGAAGGAACTTTTAGTAAACAGCTGTTGGTTGATTTTAAAAATATGAAATGAAAATTAGAACTGGAACAGTTGTGACAGTTAGGATAGTCTATAAAAGAGCCTGCTGAGGACAGTTAGGAGTCAGTTACAGTTGTCAGTTGCAGTTACAGCAGTGACAGTTACAACTGTAATGTGCAGTGAATACCCAAAAAGGAATCACCAAGAACTGTAAGCCTGCCTTTACTCTGTTGTAGTAATTTAGTTTAGATCAGGGGCAATGTTCTTTAATCAGATAGGAAATTATAACTAATCAGTTAGATCAGTTAGAGTTTTTCTGAATGTTGGATTTCTCTCCTACAGTAATGATTTCATTTTCCTAGTGATTGAGTTCTGTTTGTTTATTGGAAATTCATGTTTTATATTTTTAATAATTTTTCTCATTATTAAATGTTTTTATTAACTTATATTGTGGCTGGTCAATCAATGTTTTCTTTAGTGATTTGAGAGTGCTTATATTTGCCTTGATAACTCCCGGGCCACTCTGAAAACCTGGCTGCTTATGTCATTTGCTATTATTTGCTTTAATATTTAATTTTCATAACTGGACACCCCTTTAAAAGGGCATGAAGACACACTGATTGGTGGTAGCATTACCATATTATTTTGGGGAAGGGACACAGCTGGAAATATGTGTCAGTTTTTCCCAGAAGTGTTTGAATGTGTGAGATTTAATTTATTTAAGTGTGAGTGTATCAGAGGTCTTAAACCGGGATACACTGTTCTGAAGTGTGTAATAAGGAGTTGCATTAGGGGTGAACAGAAGTATACAGTCCAGTCCCAGGTTATAGAGCATGTTCTTGTTGTGCTCTTAGTGGAAAATTGTGAAATGTTACTCCTGTTTAAGTGACAGTATCACACTGGAGTCAGTAATGAGGATCTTTAGCTACTGACCAAAGATAGTGGGAGACGTCACATTATTGTTGCCAGTCCGGTCAAATTAACTGGACGTTGCATTATGTGGTGACAGTTCAGTGGGATATTGTCTGGATGTCGCACCCCATATCATCATTTATAGGTAGAGACCATTTTCTGGACATTGCAACATAGAAAGTAGTAAAGTATTACTGCTTAAGGCTAGGAGTCCGAGCAAACAGATAATGACAGAACTTGTAGCCTTCCTGACCCTTGAGCACATTCACATCTGTATAGTTATCAAAACTTGGCTTCAGTGTATTGAAACTGTTCTCACTTACATGGGTTTTGTGCCTATCTAATCTTCATACCCACTTGAAACCACTGGGTAGTGTCCCTATTTAACTAGCATCTAATCATCTCAAGAAAAATTCCCTACAACTCCTAAGTTAGGCTTACAAATTAATCTTAATTAAACTTTCACATCATTACTAACTGCAGATCTTCTTCCATGTCCCCCACTGACCATGAAAATTATCTAAATCTACTAGATGTCATCTCTATCCAGCCTAGCACATTCTATTCACATTAATTACCCAGCAATAAAATGGCAAACCTATACCACAAGTAATACATATGCTGTGTGTTTTCTCGATTTTTGTTAATGCCAGCTCATTTGAATAAATTGTTAACTTTTCCACTTGAGGCACTAATCTACTTGATGATGTTCTCATCAACTTAGCATAAGCTTTCACCCTCACACTGTGTTTCTACCTCCCCAATTAAGTCTGACCAAAAAATCCACATCCCTTTCCTTTGAAACCTGTGGCACTCCTACAAATTCCCAGTCTTTATGGATTTCTCCAGAACAAACTTAGCACTGCATTCAGGGGACCTAGAAAAATTAAGAATAACCAGCTTTTATTGGTCTGATTGAATTATCTGCCATATTTGCTTCCAACTTTTGCTTGCACCTAAAAACTGTATTGAGAAGGCCATCACTATCCACTCTAAGTGCATTGCAGCATTGAAGAGCAGACCCTTATAGTGGAACTCTTGAATTACCAAATTATACATTAAATGGATAAAGCTGCTTATCATCTATAATAATTATACATTAAATGGATAAAGCTGCTTATCGTCTACAATAAGTCTTTATCTCTACCACACAAAAATGCCCTAAGACCAGTTAACATGAACCGCAAATGAGACATTAAAAAAATGTAAGCCTAAATATGAAACTAAGGTTGCTACCTTTACTAAAGATGATCATAAAATCTTCTTCAACTGTGTTAGGAAACTTAGAAATAATACTCAGCAGTTATCTGAGCTTATTTATAACTATGAAACTATAATTTGAGTCAGTAGCTACTTCCCTAACAGATAAATTTAGTTCTAGCTTCACAACACATATGAACTCTGTTATTCAGCCCTTTTCCACAATCAGCTCCCTCTCAAAAGAAAAAAAATACCTGCAATCAAGTTGTGAAAGGCCATATTCAAAAACAGAGACAGCACATCTATGGGACCAAATAATGTATCAGGCTATCTCTTTACCTGCACTAAACATAGACTGTCTGAACTTCTCCTTAACAATTATAATCATAGCTTCTCTACATAAAATTGCACTGATGCCTTTAAAATTCTCACACTGATACCTCTCTATAAGGGAGGCTCCAGCTCTGATAAAGTAAACCAAAGTCCTATTAGCCTTATATGTATTACATGCAAGGTTATGGAGTATATGATGAACAAATCCATTAACCTATACACATTAAATCTCCTGGTTCTAGGCCCTAATCAGTTCACTTAGAAGCAGATCCTGTCTGCTAAACCTGGTTAACTTCTTCAAAAAAGTCAGTAAAACCATGGATAACGGCCATTCAACTGACACCATCTATCGTGACCTGGCCAAAGTCTTTGATACAATTCCCTTTGTTTACATTATTGATAAGCTAATGCATGTCAAGAGAATTGTTTATTTTGTCAGCTAGATGGCCAATTGGGTATTGGGAAGAAGTCACATAGTTAGGGTAGCTGGTGTTTCCCCTGAATGTAAGAACATCAGTAGTTGTAACCTGCCTGGTTCAGTCTTTGGTCCACTCATTTTCAGCATCCTCTTTTTCGATATCCAGTCCCAGTTTCTTATCCAAGTTTGCTAATACTTGAAAACTGGGAGCAGTCATTATCTCTCCTACCAATACTCAGATATGACAAGAGATGCTTGACTATACCACCTGCTGGTATACTGTCTGTAGCCTCAAACTAAATGTTAAGAAATGCAGTATGGTTCTGTTTGGGAAACAGAAATTCTCTAAATCATATGCTATTATTGACACTATCCTTCATGCTGACACACTTGTTAGTAACATGGGAATCGATCTTAACAACACACCATCATTTGACTATAAGGTCTGCTCCATTCTGCTTAACACAATTAACCTCCAAGGATATTTCCTTCAGGTCAAAAGAAGTCATTATCCTTGCTTCATATGTTTATCAAGTTCATCATTGAATATAATGTATCTTTGTGGATGTTTTTCACAACTCAAGAGACTCATAAGATTCTTGACCAAAAAAAAAAAATACAGGACTTAACTTTCTAAACTGCTCAGACAGACCATCTGTCCTCCTCCTGTACTTGGTCTACTACAGATCCCCCCCCCCCAAAAAAAAAGAAAACAGGAAAAATATGTAAAAAGGGATCCCACAGAGGAATTCAAGGACTTAATCAGAATTGAGCAGAATGGATGAAAACACTTAACAACTTGTATTATTATGTAAAAGTAAAGTAGATTATTTTAATTAAATTCCTTGTGCCATTTTTCTAGATACAGTGGGATTCCTCTGCGTATCTTTACCCATTTTTTTGGGGGTGGGATTGGTCACTTGTCAAAGTGTAGCTGCCTTTTCTCTTGCTTTTTCTACTAACAGAGTCATTCATGGTGACCTATGCTTAGCCTCTCGTGCCATAAAATACTCTGCTCTTGTTTATTTGACCTCCTTCACCTTTGCAAAGCCAATTGCTTCTCAAATACCCACTCCAAGAACTTTCATTTCCATCAGCAAATAAACAGGAGTTGATGGCAGTATAGATTCCTTACACAGTTCATCCCCCACCTTCAGAACAAATTTCCTCTATACATCAAACAAATTCATTCTCTAATCACCTTTATTGTCAGTCTTGATGATTGGGTGGCTTTTAGGAATTCGGCTAGAAGAGCCTAAGTAGCTGTGTTTGAAAAGCACAGCTGAAACATAGCAAATTCAAGGGCTGGGTATATTAACTTATTTGACTAGAGCTGTTATATGGTCTTCATTACTAATTGCCTGGTGTCTGCCATGAAACTGTAAAACTATAAATCTATTTGTGAAAGCTAAACAGCACAGTGCTAGATATAAAATGGAAATCTTAAGCTCCTTGATGAATTCTTGTAGAGAGGACAGAGAGCAGTAATTAACTAATTCCAAGCTAAGAGTGCCAGATAGCTAAAATCTCCGGCACCCATCTCCATGGTTACTCTGAAGCATTGAGAATAATAACACAGATTAGGTTCTCACATCTGGTACCTACAAGCTATTTCCAGATTAGCCACATTTGAGTTAGTTTGAGTGTAAACATCAGTGAAAATATTTTAGCCATGTAGATGATTATGGAATTATGGAAAGTAGCTGAGAAGAACAAAGCAGAAGAAGGCAGCCAAAGTGGAAGAAAGAGGGAATGAACTTTGTTCAGGACATAGCAACACAAATATGTGCAGACTAATGAAGAGCAGAAGGGACCAGACCTATTAGCACAAGTTCTGATTATATGGTTAGGTAAAGATCCGAGTTACATCATTCACTGACACAGCAGTGATAAGGGCTCCTGGATAGTAAAGCTTTACATGTTATTTTGCTCTATGGCAACAGGACCTCTGGCTGTAGCTGCAGTTCCATGTGAAAAGGATGATATAGGCAGCCAATAAATTGGTTCACCAAGATCAAGGCCATCTGCTGACAGCAATTTTCTTCTCAGTTAGTCAAGGAATGGTTGTGACTAAGTTATAAAGCCATACTTGAAATAGTCCAAGCACTCCTTATTTTATCATTTTTTTCTGACACAGGAATCAACCCAACATTTCAAAGCATTTTAAAGGCAGCCAAAGTAGAAGAAAGCAGGTGGTAAGTGACAGCAATTATGACATAGCTACAGGGAGTATGCAATCCAGGACCTGATGACCAGTACTCTATGCAAACATGTTCTTTTTAGACCTATATAAAGATGTGACATGTATTCGTCAGTTAGCCTCTCAGCATGGCCTTTAAAGTGGGCAAGCTACAGGACATGGATACAGTTTCAAGCAGAACAAGTGAAGATGTCATCTAATAGGTGAGCTACCTGCTGCATGAAGCCATCTTCTTGCCAACTAGTCAGAACCAGCTGCAACTACTGACATCACAGCATAACACCTATATTTCAAATAATTCTCATCTTGCTTGTTTGAACCCTATTAAACCACACAACTTAGTTCACCATTTTGGTGGGTAACTGAGAGCCAAGCAGAGGGAAAGCAGAGAGCCAATAGTGGGCTTTTGGGCTGTTTAGAAAGATGAAAGCCAACTAAACATTGAACAGTGGTGAAAGATGGACTATAGTAAAATAGAGATGGGCAAAAACAAATCAAGAAGTGAAAGTACGGCAGAGTATTCACAGCATGGATTAGCATGGCTTTGCATGCAGTAGCATGGAGTATCTCTAGCCACTAACAAAAGTTTCCATAAAACAAACCAAATAAATAAGCTAAGGGACTGAATAGTATAGTATAGCATAGTATAGTATAGTATAGTATAGTATAGTATAGTATAGTATAGTATAGTATAGTATAGAAAGAGCGTGGAAGCTGAAGAAGAAGATACTGAAAGATCCTTTGGCTGCAGTGGATGAATAATGGCAGTTTGAATACAGGTACTGATGGAGTAGAAGATGCAAGGTATGTGAGAAGAAGGGGACCTGGAGAGGCAGAGTCAGATGTTATGGAGTTTAGTGGATAGCCTGAGATCCTAATCAAAACTGAAGCAGGCAGAACAGGAAGAAAAGGAGTGAGAATATGATTGATTAGGTTCATAGGTTCATAGGTTCATACTAGGCTATCTGCCCTGGGGCAATTATAAGCCTAGCCCGATTCTGTATGGCTTACACCACCCCTTGATTTGAGTATACTGTGCCCTTTTTAAGGTTTAGTTTACTATGCCTCTGTCTAATAGTGACACGGGAGTAATCCCTGGGACAAACCTACGATCCCCCATCCACTTATCGAGATTCTTCTTGAAGAGATTCAGTGAGGTGCTCTGCCTCACATGAACTGGAATTCTATTCCAGAGCGAAGGGAGCCTCTGGGTTATGAACCTGTCCCTCCAGCAAGTTCTATTTATTTCTGTGCTGAGGTTCAAGTGCCTCGAGCATGTGGCTCTAAGGGATTTAGATTTACTGAGGTGGAGCATGTCCATTAATTCTGGATTTGACATAGCTTTGTATGTCAGGCATAGATCGCCTCGATTTCAATCTGCTGCTTTGCATCACAAGCTTGTTTGTTTATTTTATTTTACTTAGTTGCACTATTGCTTAGAATTAAGCAGTATAATACACAAATTAAAAAAATAATAATGAGGTGGACATGTGGATTGAATGAAATGAATGAGAGGCAAACTGTGGGACAATGGGATATATTTAGGAAGAACTGGCACAGATAGAGGAATAAGAACAGGGTGTAAAGAGAGTGGCAGTGACACAGTGCTAGTTACATTACAAACAAATTTGGGACAGACAAACTGCATCCTTCTGTCAACATGCATTTGCTAGTAAACCAAGGCAGCACAACCCAAGTAATATAACAGTGCAAACTGAGAATTTCTGATTTTAAATTTCCGTCTAGTTATGTACAGCTTTAGAAGTTTTATATGGATAAAATATACTAAATGAAAATGGAAAGAAAGGTGTTATTAACCATGGCAAACTTGAAGTCAAGAAGAAGCAGGGGAAAAGTCAAACAAATTAATTTGCTACTTTATTTTGCAGTAATCTATTTGCTGTGCTTCTCAGCTTTCATTTCCTGATGCGCATTAAATCGCCAGATAATGAATATTAAATATAACAATTTCAAATTTCAAGAGTATAATAAGAATAAATGTACTTTTATTAATATTAACAGCATTATGATGAAGCAGAATTAATTACAGCTGTTTTAGAAAACCACTGATAGAAATACTGTTTGACGTAAGGAAGTACATTGATTCAAAGATAGACGAGTCATTTTTTTAGTCAGAAGCACAGCACAACATGATTGGAACAGCATTACTATGACAGTTAGATAAATAATAAATGACAAGTGCATTACTAGTGGCTTTATCAGTCAGTGTCATCAAGAAATTTTTGCAAAAGTGCAAAATAAAGATAAAAAAATAGGGATTTTGTCAGGGATGTTTCTACCAAGACATGATTGCATCATCAAAATAAAATGACACACAAAAGATGCTGATATGATTTATGGCAAAAGCATCTGTGCAATGCTACCTCGTGAATATGACTATATTAACCAACCATCTACTCACCCTGTCTCACAATGCATACATCTCTGCAGATATGAACAGAACTATTAACATGGATCTAGATTAGATGCACTTAATACAATTCTAAATGAAGTTTTAAGAACAGTATATATTTGTTGTGTGTAACATTGTTGCAGGAATTTATAAAATTAATATAGGAGAGCTGGAGGCAGCAGATGGATGTCTCTGGGGTGTATGTGTAGACGCAGTCTTAAACCATGGCCATTTGAAGGAGACGGGGAAATTTTAACTATTTGACGAATGGCATCTGAGCGAAGGGAACAGTCCTAATTCTATTTCCAGAATTATTTAGAATGAGTCAGCTGTTCCTCAAAAATCAAGGTTGTGAATGTAGTACTTTCACCATTTTTATGTTTTTCGGTGGAGATATATATATCAGGAGATTATGGGAAGCAAAGTTCACATGAGTGATAGGAGGGAAAGGCTATACCCGCCACAAAAATGATCTTCAGACTTATTTCTCTGACAGTATCACTGAGTGCACGGTTCAATGATTGGTGATTTATCCAGTTTGCTGTTGATGAGTTTAAAGGCTGTATAAAAGTATATTGCATACTACTCAGCATTTTTTAACATACACTGAAAAACTGATTTACCTAAAAGTCAAGAACAGAGCTTGCTCTCCTCAAAAAAATGCATCAGTATAGTAGTAAGAGAAGCTTGCTGCTCATTCATGCAGATTGCCTGTGTCGAGGAGTGAGAGAGTAATTAGTGATGTAGATGTGGAGATGCCGGTTATCCTGGTTGCCAGAACTGTGTGCTGACCTCCTTTACTCGATGCTTGTCATCAGTGTGAATTATAAGTAGCAATAAGAAGTTAGGAAAAAAATATTTTATTGTTGACACAAAATAAAACAGTCCAAAGAGGCAGGGCATGTAGTTCTTATAGGAAAATAGAAATGTTTCAGTGCATACAGCTACTGTTCATTACCTATACAAATTGCAGCTATCAGGACTCAACAAACTAAGAAATAAATGTCACTTTTCACTTTGTGAGTGCATAGCATTCAGAAGTGACTGCATGCTTGTTAATTACATTGTACTAGACTCCATTAAGCAGAAAATGTTTGCCCATTCTGTTGGCAGAATACCCAGTAACAGTAGCAAATCTTTATTTCCTGAGTGAATGTGATCTTGCTATGTTTAAATGCAATTATACAACAACCCCCCCCCCATTAATATTCAAAAAAACATGCACGCTGATTGGTCAGTGTGCACGTTGTAAATCAGAGTTATAGTAATGGAAAAAGGTCCGGTCGCCTGGACATTTTCCATTACTATAACTCTTTTTTTTTTTTTTTTTACAGCAACAGAGAACGCAAGATCTCCATTGCTTCACACTGTCTCGCTATGTTAAACTTGTTTAGCATAGCGAGACAGCATTAAAAAAAGCAATGGACATTCTCCGTTGCTTTTTTTAATGCTGTCTCACTATGTTAAATGAGTTTAATATAGCTAGACAGTTTGTAAAAAACAACGGAGATCTTGCTTTCTCCGTTGCTTTTTACGAACTGTTTCGCTATGTTAAATGGGTTTAACATAGCGAGACAGCTTTAAAAAAAGCAACGGCTCCATTGCTTTTTTAAAGCTGTCTCGCTATGTTAAACCCATTTAACATAGCGAAACAGTTTGTAAAAAGCAACGGAGATCTTGCTTTCTCCATTGCTTTTGCCCACAGCTCTGATGTACTGCGTAGGCATACGCATGCGCAGTACATCAGAACTGCCGCAGAATACCAGACAGCTGCGGAAGGGCAGCAAGGAGGCATTATACAATGCCATTATTTAAGAAATTTTTCTTTTTTTCCTTAAATAATGTCATTGTATAATAGCAATAACCCACTTCTGGGTGTGGGTAATTCTGGATTTACCCACGGTTGGCAACCACACCAACCGTGGGTAAATCCAGCATTACCCACACCCAGGCGTGGGTTATTGCTATATTTAGCACTGAGAAAATATCTCACAGTCACTTTTCATTGCAAACTCAACCAATTAAGTCAATAAAACTCAAAATGTTGGCATATCTCTAAAAACAAAAATTTGAATGCATAAAACTCTCCTCTATCCATAATGTGGTATATCCAGATATTACAAGGTGCTAGAGAAAATACATCTGTTTCATTATATATATATATATATATATATATATATATATATATATATATATTTATGTGTGTATATATATATATATATATATATATAGTTATCTTTCTCTCTCTCTCTCTCTGAATATATATATATATATATATATATATATATATATATATATATATATATATATATATATATATATATATTACACACAAGTGCTATATGAGTTATTGCTACAGTCATTTTATTGTACGCTGAAATGGTAGTGTATCTTGCTGGTTGTACAGTTTGTTGAATTATGTAATAGTCAAAATTCATTAGATCAGCCATTACATAATTCAAGCGTTTTGCCTTTCATCGTGTTTGTGCAACCCTGGAGTTAGTATATTTAATTTATGGGGGCATTGGGGTGGCGCCCCTATATCGGGTGGTTGTTTACTGTTTTGCTTTTGGTAATTGCAAATGTGACTTGCTGTTTGACATCATTAGTGATTCATTTTTTTCAGTGATTTTAGTGGAGATTAAGGGTAATCACCAATGAGTCTCTTTATTGTTTCGTGTTTCAATCAAACTCAGTGACGATTATTCATTACAAACACACACACACACACACACACACACACACACACACACACACACACACACACATATATATATTTATATATATATTTTTTTATTTATATATATATATATATATATATATATATATATATTTATATATATAGGTCTACCTGATAATGCTGAAACTGCAAAACGCCGATGACGAGAACACCGACACAAGAAGATCGACAACGAAGATGATCGACAGTTGAAAATTCTGATGCTAAGAACACTGACATGTTAAGGTAAGCATGGGGTTAGGGTTAGGGGCGGATTAAGTGAGTTAGGGTTAGGGCGTGGGTCAGGTGAGTGTCTGATAGTAACAGACTGTAGAGTTAGGGGCAGGTTAAGTGAGTTAGGGTTAGGGTGTGGGTTAGGTGAGTGTGTGATAGTGGCGGACCTTAGGGTTAGGGTTTGGGTTAAGGTTAGTGCATAGATAGTTGTGCATGTAAGACTTAGTGTAGGATTGCAAGGTTTTTGGTCTGCTTGTGTTGTGTGTGTGCTTTTTGGACAGGGGATTTGTTTTGTTTGTTGATTGTTGGGATTGTGGTTTGTCGGGCATGTGAAGTTTCATGGTTTTGATCTTTCGGTTTTGTGGTGTCAGTGATTTCGCTGTCAGTGTTTTCGTGTGTTGGTGTTATCAGGTAGACCCTTATATATATATATATATATATAAATATATATATATATATATATATATATATGTATATATGTATATATATATATATATATATATATATATATATATATATATATATATATATATAGATATATACACATACATATGTGTGAGCGTGTGTGGATTGATATATCTATATCGATATAGATATACTCTGATATATATTGTTTTGTTCAAATACACAAAATGTCAGCAGCTATTTTTGCCATCACTGATGTTTACATTGGCTGGTGGTCAAATGCAGGAGTTATCAAAAGTGCGATATCAACTATTTACTGAAGAGATGTGCATGTAGTGGCAAAAAGTGAGAGTGACAATATGTGACTGTTAACAGGTTAGAGTTAGAGTCAGACCTAGGGAAAGGGATAGATTTAGTATTGTGAGTGTTTGGCATTTAGGGATAGATTTAGTATTGTGAGTGTTTGGCATTGTGTGTGTGTGTGTGTTGGGGGGGGGGAGTTGAGACAGTGTTTGTGCAAGTGCTTGCATGTTAAGCTTAAAAATAAGGTTGGTGGAAGGGAATAGGTCTTCATAAGCCCTATCCCCAGGAGGAGCAATGTGGTATGATGTCAAGATTTCATATCACTCTGCCTGACACTGATGCTAATATAAAACAGTTGTCACCCTGCCAGAGAACCCTTCCCCTCCCTCCACTGGGAAAAGACAAAAGTCAGTTGCATGGCTGCTTTATCCTACCCCCTGGCCAACCATACCAGCTGCCTTAGTCTTTTCTGGAACTAAACTCATTGGTGGCATAGGCATACACATTTCCTCTGCAACATTAAGCTGAAAGTCATTTGGCATTTGGTGCATTTGATGAGGTTTGACTATTATGAAAGAAAGTTTAATAATAACACCAAAACAGAGATAGTTTGGCATATCTAACTAGTCCCATCAGTAGTCTAAGATAGTTTAGACTACTGATGGGACTAGGCAGTTATTGAAAAATAAACTTACAGATCAAAGAATAATAGAAAGTATATAGAAAAATAAGACCTAGGTCTAAATATTGTAGTAAATGAATTATGTAAGACAGATATCGAAATGGATGACATTAATTTGCATAGTTTAAAAATATATAAATGCCTTGAAACTATAAAAATAACATTCATTACCGAATGTTTGATTGCTGGCGTGCTCGTCAGTTTGTTTTTATTGCAAGCTGACCCTCTTGTATATCCATGTTATCAGAAATCATGCAAATATTCCTGCTGCCTTTATTTGTCTGTGACTTCTTATCAATGGAATATCAAAGAATAGATGAATGAATGAACAAATAAACCAAAATGAAACACAGGTACAACATTTTTAAAAATTAAATTTAATCTAGAGAAGATGAGTTCTATGGGTTATACTGGTGTTTTTAAGGAGGAACCTATGAAGAAAATAGTTTTTATTCAGCTCTAAATTATTGCAAGGCTCTTTTAATGCAAGACCACTGAGACATTTAATTTGTATCAAGGAATACTGAGTGCAGAATGAGCTTGGTAAAACATTAATATGAGAAAACACAAAGGTGTCAGCTGCTTTATGTTCCACACTGAAGGATTTAGCAGGTGTTATCTTTTATTAATCCTCTGAAATTCTAATCCTGTTGTAACCAAATCGGAATGATTTTACTCAAAAATGTGCATGTGTGTGTGTGTGTGTGTGTGTGTGTGTGTGTGTGTGTGTGTGTGTGTGTGTGTGTGTGTGTGTGTGTGTGTGTGTGTCTGTGTGTGTACGTGTGGCCTGTAGTGCTCAGACAGATTGCAATTCTCTGTAAGGTGCACTGCTAGAAAGAAGTATGCCTGTGCTGCCTTTCAGAGTTTAGAATAATTTCAACTGATCATTGTAAGCTTAAGCTACAAGGGAGGAGTCAGTCGCAGGATGGAGTCTTGACGGTGGTCAATGAACCGTTAGAACTACAGAATGCCTACAGTTTAATAAGCCCTTCAGGTAACAGCTGCAACTGTCCAGAGGATTCACATTGTGGCATGGGAGAGAATATTTAACAGGAACACTGGGACTTGGCTAGTGGGTCTTGGAAACTGAAGGCACAGTTCATTGGAGATCCCTACCATAACATTATCGATAAGATAGGCATCAATTATAATGACAATAAAAGTTAAATGTTGCCTGTTTGTAAGTGGGAATCAAAGCAAAAACCTAAGCAGTGTAATTCTGTGAATGGACTTATGATAAAAGCAAAATGCTAAGGTAATAATTATCAAAGCGTATGCATGTTGTCACCTTACAGTCAGATCCAGAAGATAATAACAGTAACAAGACTATCACTGAAACAACAGTGATAGGTTTAAACATGCATTACCTAACATTATTAAGAAATAGGTATGTAAGACAGATCCTTGAGATGTAGGATATTGTGCATCATTTAATGAAAGAGTAATCTATTCTCTTTGACCTTCTCTACAATTGGAGCTACTTGGGCTTCTGCACTGATGTCTTTATTTCTTTGTCTGTCCCATAGTGTGCATCCTGCCACCCATCTCAGGACTTTTTCCTCATCACCTCTAGCATTATCAGCTCCTCTATCTTCACTGCCCAGGTTTCTGTACCATACAGTACTACTGTTTGCACCACTGTTTTGTTCACTTTACTTTTCAGCTTCTTTGTAATTCTTTTGATAGTGTGTGCCAGAAGAATGCCAAACAATCTGAAAAGGTACACAATATAGTGATGTAACCAGTAGTACTGTTTGGCATGGAAATTTGACCAGTGAAGGAGGAGCAGTTGAGGAAGCTAGAGGTGATGGCAATAAAGTGCCTGAGATGGGTTATGCAATGCACACTGTGAGACAGACAAAGAAATTAGGACTTCAGAGCAGAAGCCCAAGTAGCTGCAGCTATGGAGAAGACCAAGAGAACATATTATGCTGATAAGAGCAGATGCGCAGGAAAGCAGAATTCAATATGATGAAGAAGATTTGAGACGGACAGGAGGAAAACAAGAGGAAACAAGAGCATCCAGCTTGAGAGATGGATAGATGGATGGATTGTGTGAGTGAGGACCTGCAGCATGCAGGCATGACAAATGAAAAAAGAAATGAAAGAAGGAAGGAAGTAGAGTGGCATGTAACTGAGAGAGGAGAGAGATGGTGCCGATTAATGCAACAGTCCTACCCCATACAGAAAATAGGAAAAAACGGGGTTAATGATGATGATGATTGAAAGAGTAATATGTAATGAAAATCTGTATGACTGAGTTACTAAAATGACTAAAAAATTGTCGTCAAATGAAAGAAAACCTTCACAAATATTCTGCATGTTAAATGTGGGGAAATGACTCATGGTAAAGTCCTGTACTAATGAGATTAATGAAAGTATAGGAAGATAAGTAACCCAGATCCGAATGATTATGGCATGACTACTGCAAGGCTAATATACTGCATTTTGTTACTGCACTGTCACTAAACATATAAAATGCCCCATGTTAACACATAGAAAAAAAGTCAGAGATATTACATTTTAGTAGCATGATAATAACCCTTGTTAAGGAACAGTTTCTTTGTAAACAGAATGCTTAGTCTTCTAAAGCTAAATATTCATGGGATAAGAAAATGTAGTGAATAATCCTAATGAAACTTGATACCTGTTAGATCCTGTGGCTGTGATACCATACCTTACCCATGACCTAATCATTTGAAAAGACTTTTCAAACTTGAAGAAACTGTAGAAACGGTGAGGAGATGAAGATATAGCCCATATCTGAACCTTATGACCTAATCATTTGAAAGGACATTCCTCACATTGAGTAACTGTGGAGACGGTGGGGAGATGAAGTTATAGCTTATACACTTATCAACGGTATCAGAACTTGTCAGAGATTTGGGATGCATGGCTAGGCTTATAAAGGCCCTTGTGGTTGTTAGCCTAGTAAAGACCTATGAATCTATGAACCTATGATAGCCCATATCTGAACCCCAGCGAAAGGTTAAAGAGTCGCTGGAGCAGAACGCACAATTCTTTCCACTGATAAATCAGATGAAAGGTGTTGTTCAGGGATAATACTGACTAGCCCCCCAATGAGTAAAACTGTGGTTGCGAATACAGGAGGAAGATAGTATTGTAACCCCCATTAGACACTAACAATTAACAACAGGAGTCAATTTAAGCCAAAGGAAAGGAAAAGGAAAGAAACAAAAGTTCTGTTCCACACCATATATCCAGATGTAAATCTAAGAAGGAGAGCAACCCAGGAGTGAATGAAAACAAAAAGGGAGATAACCCCTGCTATGTCAGTAATGGATAATAATATATATTTGTCATACTGGACTACACAACCCTACAGCAATACCTCTGAAGAGGGCCAATGCTAAAATTACAATGAGGGATTTGGATGTGTTCTTCAGAGTGAGCATCCAAAAGGTGATTCTCACAGCCTAAAGAATCACTTTTATGTCAAATATTCACCTGTTTCACAAATTTAAAGTGAGGCAGTTCAGAACTTTTATGTATCATCTATAGGTTTATGGCGAGGTGCAACAATTTAATACAATGATAATACTCATTGAAGAAAGTTTCAAAGAAAACAATAGATAGTGTGGGTGAGCATAAAAAGAAATTATCATGTGTGGACTTTAAAAACTTTTCCATTTCCAAAACAGTTTAGAAACTTTTATTTTATTGGACAATGTTAGCTCAGACTGTTGTTTTAAGCGAATAAATCCATTAGTTTATGAAAATGCAAAGGAGTCAACTGTTTTATATTCCACAATTTTATTCATAATTAACAACGTACTGGATAAGGCAAACTGACAGCATTATAAGTAACAAGAATGAGAGCAAATGTAGATTGCAACACATGAGTACTATGGCCTAACTGCTAAATTCCATTAAAATTACATGCTTTTGCAATACTCTGGCAGTCCATATTCATGTCTGCTGGCATTTCTTGTGGAAGAAATAAAATATCATTATCCTTGTGAATGAATGAATGAATGAAGGAATGAATGAATAAATGAATGAATGAATGAATGGTATACTTCACTATGCTTTCCCTAAAATACATACAACTGATTGCATTATTTCAAAGTAAATCTGAGGCTCATTTATAGATACTTATGTAGCAAAATATTGTTCTTTATTTCACATAAAATAACACCCCATGTAATGGCAACATGGAAATGCATAAAACATAAAAGTGTAGGAAGATGAAGGAAAACATTATGAACAATTATTTTGTGTTTGTGCTGTCAGTGATAATTCCAAGTCTTCCACCAGATGTAGTATCTTTTAACCCCTCTTTGAGAGATACCCTACAGGATTATTAGCTATAGTGAAGTAGTCATGTGAATACAAGACACATCCCTTTATTACATTGTATTAGAAATATACATCCCTAAATAACAGACTAAATATCATGATGCCAAAAGTCAGCAAACACATGCAGAAAGTACAGGCAGTCTAGTAGGGGGGTACACAACAGAGATATCAGAATGTGAGAATTCCATGTTAGAGACCTAGAATTGGTACTGGTAGCTTCATCCAAAATAAATTTCTGGTCAAGGTGGTAAGGGCTCTTTGTAGTCATGGAAAATTTAATCAAAGACAGTTACTGGTTTAGGCAAATTGACAAATGACATCAGAAGCAAATTTCTCACATAAACATTCTTGAGCTTTGGAAAGAAGCAGAGACAGCTCTAATCAGTCTTGCAACTGATAGAGATTAAAGAAAGTGAAAATGATCACTGTCCATACTCAATGTGTTTGTTTATGAGACTTTATCCAGTCCCCAAAAAACAGAAAGTGAAGGAGTTCCAACTTTGAAACAAACATTCTCTAAGCTACCCAGAAGAACTAGGTTGGTTAAACATAAGCAGTGACCAACCCTATATAGTGTGTATATATATATATATATATATATATATATATATATATATATATATATATATATATATCACTACATCGGACCATCAGTTCAGCGAATGGCATCTCATCAGAAATGTCTTTCATCGAATTCCCCTCATGTGGGAGGCTGCACTCCTCTTATCCCCCGTTAAATATATATACCAACTCCGAGATCAGACTGCAGTGGGGAAAGGGCAAATTTCCTAATCCTCACTGTGCAGTGATCTCAGTGTGAACAGTTCGACGAACGGCATGTTTGTTGTAAGTGTATTGAAAATGCTGTTTGCTGAACTGATTTTTTGCTGAACTGATAGGGACCCTCAATACTTACCTCCTCATGGCACAGACTACTTTATGGCTTTCCTATCCTTACTAACTTCCAGCCATCAGAAAAATCAAAACTTGAACAATGCTTTAATAAAGTGACCAAATTGTCAGCAGTTATCTTTCAGAAAACACCACAATATAGCACTAAAAAGCCTAAACTGGTTAGAACTATCCCATAAACTAACATATACACTGCTTCTTACCACCTATAAAATTAACCAGCATCAGTTTGCTTGTGCAGCACTAAACATCATGCTACACAACTATTTTCCCAATCAGGCATTATGATCTCAGTCACCAAAATCTCCTCTCTGTCCACTAATCTATCAAATCTGCTAGACATTGTCGGTACTTATATCATGTTGCTAAAGTCAAGAATTCCTTACCTGTAGCCATTAGATCAATACCCTCTTTCCAGTCCTTTAAATCCATTCTGAAGGGCTTCCTAGTCAAAAACTGGCTGTGTTCTTTCTCAACCCTCAGATGAACTATGTCCCTAAATTTGAACAGTACCTATTCATACTTAATACCTCTTTATTCTCCCTTTTTCACTCACTTCCTTACTTCAATCAGTTTCTCTTCTGTGATTGTTTCTACATATGCCATAATTTTTTTCTCTCATTTCAAATTGCAATTCCTGTTTGTATTATACTAACTTACCTTTAATTTCTCTATAAACTAGCTAAAATTTCTCTAAATATTAAATCATTGGCATATCATTTGTATTTATTCAACATTTTCATATCTAATTTGTGGGTCTACATTAGATCAGCGAACACTGATTGATCGAACTTATGTAAGCGAAAGCTTAAAATATCGAAGAACAGAAACCTAAATTTTTTCCTAGGGAAAGAATTTGGTTGCCCGTTTCTGCTGCTTCGGTATTTTTAGTGCTGTGGTGGAAAGTTACGGGTCGGGTTCAGGTAAGTGTGTGATTGTGTGGATGTGAGTGTTAGGGTGGGTTAGGTGAGTTAGGGTTAGGGCGCGGGTTAGGTATGTGTACGATTGTGTGGACATGAGGGTTAGGGCAGGTTAGGTGAGTTAGGGTTAGTGAGTGGGTGAGGTGAGTGTGCGATAGTGACGGACCTTAGGGTTAGGGTTTGGGTTAAGGTAAGTGGATAGTTAGTAGTGTGTGTATAGTTTAGTGTAGGGTTAGATGTCAGATTTTAGGTGTATGTGTGTGGCTTGCTGTTTGTTTGGTGTGCTTGTGTTGTATGTATGTGTTTTGGAACAGCGATTTTTTTCCCTAGGAA
The DNA here is from genome assembly GCF_019279795.1 of Protopterus annectens. Classification (NCBI taxonomy): domain Eukaryota; kingdom Metazoa; phylum Chordata; order Ceratodontiformes; family Protopteridae; genus Protopterus; species Protopterus annectens. Next base: position 612,803,975 of record NC_056730.1, on the reverse strand, counting down.
AAAAATCGCTGTTCTGACAGTTCGAGATTGTAAGCTTTTGCTTACATAAGTTCGATCAATCAGTGTTCGCTTTTTTAAGCGTTCATTGATTTAATATAGACCCTAATTTGTTATAATTATTTAAACTCTAGATTTTTTTGCATTATTTTTGAAAATTGTAAAATTATCATTTTTAAAATGTCTTTATAATACTTTAGAGTTTTTCTCCTTGGGCTTGAACTGAAAATGAGCACCTATACACTCCGAAATTCCCTGTAATCAAATGTTAATAAATACATTAAAATAAATAAATAAATATTTAGTTCATTTCAAAATGAATTAGTCAGTATTTGGCAATGCATAAGCAGTATTTCACACAGTTTGGATCAGGTCATAGTGTTTCTAAGACTAAATTGAATCAGCAAGACTGTGGGCCGGATTTACGAAGGCTTGCATGGAGTGTAAGAACAGTGTAAGACTGCAGACAGGCAATATGTCTGCTGAGCGATTCAGCAATAGCCAGTAGGGGCGTGCATGAGAGCTTCTAAAGCTACTCTTGCACAGACAGTGTTAGGCTATGCAAATTACCTCCTTTGCAGCTAAAAGCTATGCAAATGAGGTAAATTTGCGATCCAGGAAGCACTAACCTGTCCGTGTAAGAGTAGTGTTATCTGCAGAAAGTAAATGGTAACGAAGTACCTAAATGGAGCAATGACAGCTCCAAATAAAGGATGCATCCAGTTGAGGAAGCATGCCAATGGCCAAATATAAGGCCATTGGCATTTATATGTGTTGCAAAATAATGAAAAATAATATTTCGTTTTTCATCCCCGATCCCTGATGTTTAAGCATAGCGCAGCAGCGCACAAACGTGCGGCGCTCTAAAAACCAGAAAAAAATAATAATTAATAGTGAAAAATAGGCATTTTAATACAAATATTCATCTGCCATGCAAGTGAATGGTAGGCTGAAGACAACATGGCTACTGAATAGTGGTTGCTAAGGGGGGAAGCACAGTGCGAGAGATGTAACCAAGCATTAGTAGGCAATCCTGTGCAAATGAGTATAAGGATAGTGAATCCCAATTTTCCCTGCCATGTGAACCATGTCCCTAGAGTGTAAGTGTAGGATTAGGGGAGTAACAGAGTAGAAGATAGGTGACATCATGAGAGGGGTATGTATCAAAGACTGTAAACCCATTGGAGCAGAGTGGCATGTGTTTGCTGTGAGTAACTGAAGACTGGAAGATGCATGTCTCTAGTTATCTGACCTGAAATCCAGAAACCGAAGCCGTATGCTGTGGCTACTACCAAAGTTTCTTGCAAAGATGCTTGCACTGTGTGCGCGCCTGTAAACCCGTGTAAGCCTGTGTGCGCCCGTGTAAGCCTGTGTAAGACTGTCTAAGCCTGTGTGCACGTGTGTGCGCCCGTGTAAGCCTGTGTAAGACTGTCTAAGCCTGTGTGCGTGGATGTGCACCCGCCTAAGCCTGTGTAAGCCTGTGTAAGGCTGTGTGCATGCGTGTGCACTTGTGTGCACGTGTTTGCGCTTCTTTGCGCGGTGCTGCCTCCTGTGGAAACAGAAAGGGAAAAGGAAGGAAAATTAGTAGTAGGAAGATAACCAAGGAGAACTAGCAGAGCTGCCAGGTGAAATCAATCAGAATCAGCCAGTTACACAGGCAGTACACTAGCCCAGCCCAGCCCAGCACTTAAAACTCTGCAAACAACATTCACCCATGTTTTACTCAGAAACACTGCAACACTGCAGTATACAAAGAGAAGTGAAAACTTAAAAAGCTTAACTGAGACAAAAAATGTTAGGGGCTGCCATTGCTATTATAAGGCAACATGTGCAAGATGCTGAGGGTGGTGCCATTGTGAATGTTACTGAGCAACCCACAGTGAGGAGATGAAGAAGAGTGTACAGACCCAGGGTAACCTACCAGGGGCTACATGAGCTGGAAATAGTGGAGCGCTATAGAGTGGACAGAGCGCTATAGAGTGGACAGTAGGCAGCAATTGTTGAGCTGTGCCAGCCATTCCTCACACACAGAACCAACAGAGGGAAACCCATCCCAGTGGAAACCAAGGTATGTGTTGGCCTAAGAATACTAGCAAAAGGTACCTTCCAGAGACCAACTGGTGATATGATGGGGATTTCACAGGCTTCAGCATCCAGGGTAATGCACCAGTTCCTGAATGCCATGTCAGCACATGTCGGTAATCATGTATATTTCCCCAATTCCCATGAGGTATTAGCCAGCAATATGCATATCTTCCAGCAAATAGCGGAATACCCTGAGGTAGTGGGTGCAATTGACTGCATGCACATACACATCAAAGCACCAGCCAGTGAGCGGGGTAGGGCCTACATCAACCACAAGGGCTTCCACTCCATGAACTGCCAGGTTGTGTGCGATGCCCAGGGCATAATACTGAATGTGTGTAGTGGCTGCCCTGGAAGCTACCACGACTCCCATATCTGGCATATGATGCAGCTGTACCAGACATTTGCCAATGGGGACATCCCTGACGATCACCTAGTGGGGGATGCTGGATACGCACTGGAGCCGTGGCTGATGACACCCATCAGAAATGCACACACACCTGAACAAGAACTCCATAATGAGGCACACGCACAAACACAAAATGTAATCGAGCATGTATTTGGGATGCTCAAGTCATGGTTCTGGTGCCTGGACACATCTGGTGGAACCTTGCAGTACTCACCAACTACATGTACACAAATTGTCATGGTATGTGCCATGCTACGCAATATGATCCTGCGAAAACAGCTGCAGCAGGAAGAGCATGGGGCAGGGCCAAACAGCCCACCACCATTGCCAAGGCCTGCACAGGCACAGCGTGACTCGGAGGAGGTACAACCTGAGCCTGCCCCAGTAGGCAGAAGGAGGTGTGCCCAGTATGCCTTGGCCTTGGCAAAGAGGCAACGCATAGCACATACACTGGCTCAGTAGGAAATGATACCTCTCTCTGACTCGCACATAAAATAAAAGTGATGCCTAACTCGACACTACCTGTTCTCAAACATGTATAGGGAGTGTAGTATGTGCATCTGACATAGGCAGCCCTGCAGCACCACTGCAGGCATGATTGCCATGTTTTAAGCAATATAAAGTCATGCTAAGCAGCATTTACCAATATTTAAAATATGTAAACAAAATTTCCCGTGCCAACTAGTGCAATGTTGGGCAAGGTCGGGCAAAGTCATGCAAAGTTGAGCAAAGACTGGTAAACATGCTCATATTAGCTTTACTGTCCATTAAGCAATCTGGTCTGTCTAGTATGAAAATAAAAAGCAGTGACACGGCTCGAACCCACGATACAGTGCACTATAGTCACAGTACTGAACCACTAAGCCACGATAGCATTTCAGTAGCACACACACAGCAGGACAATTGTACAGTAATGCAAACACAAAGAAATGCTGTAACATGCCCCTAAAGATGCATATGGGTAACCTCCCTCACAGGCCTATGCAGACAAAGAACATCAGGCCAGGTGGTGTGATGTGGGCTGTGTAGGCTATGAAGTTGCAATCTAATATATGTGGCATTGGACGCTAAGAAGAGTAGTACAGTAGTATGTCTCAAGCCAGTACGATAGGCAACAGTACAGACTGAAATGGTGTACCGTACATAGCAGTGCAGGCATAACACATGTGTATAACTGTCAGGTGAACCCCTCATCGTATGTACACTCACAGTAACAATCAGGTGTGCCCCTGGATAGAAATGTACAAAGAATAACTTCCCACCTGTATGTAGAAATGTTGATAAGTCTAAGCAAAGTGTCTCATGGTAGCCCTGCAGGCACAGCATGATCCCTGTTGATCTATGACACAAAGGTGAGGCCTGCTGTAAAAATACAACTTGATTTTCCATACACATATAGTATAAATGTCTGTACTGGGCGTGCTCACACACTCCAACAAATGTAGTGGATTTCATTCAGCATCACACAAAAAGGTCATACTGGGCATGCTCACACACTTAAAAGATGAAGCAAATGTCAAGCAACAACATATTGAAAGGTCATACTGGGCATGCTCACACACTTATGCCAAATATGGAGGTGATAATAAGGGATCTATGGACAAATGTGGATAGACATCTCTACTACCAGAAACACATTCACAAAGTTGTCAGAAAATCATGCTATGTGTTCACACAAACCGCTAAGGTCTGTGCATGTAGGTCAAAGGAGGATCCCAGTACTCATCAGTCATCAGACCCATCAGAGAGTACCACAACACACTTGCAATGAATCTGACTAGGCATGTTCAGCAGCCAGAAAGACCACTGAAGTACCCTAACAAGAGGATTACTTGCCTCAAACAATAGCCCCATGCAACAAGACTGAATGTAACCCAATCTGTACCCTGTTGCATACTGTCTACTCAGGACATCTCTGCCCAACAGACAGGCCCATGTCATGACTACACTCAGATCTGTTCTGAGTTACAGCTCAATGGCACTAAATATACAGACCCAACTGATATTTGCAACATCCTTGCAGATAGGATAGGTGTTAACTGTACCTCCCTCTCACCCATGAAAGAGCACATCTCTATAATGGAAGACTGCAAAGTTGCTATCATCATGGCTGCACAGGTAAAAAACACTCTCCAAAGCCAGTATCACAGCAGCCATGGGACCAGATAACTTCACAGGCTGTGTTCCACACAAACCACAGAACGAACAGGCACCACACTGACATACCATGTGCAGTCATAGCCTCACCTCATACTTTGTGCCTGTTGAATGGTGCACAGTGACGGTCATCCCACTACACAAGGGTGGAGACACCATGGACCCCAGGAACAATCGGCCCATTAGCCTGATGAGCACGCTCTTCAAGGCCATGGAATTTATCATCATACAACATATAAAAATTACATTTGTAATCCCCAAACCCTGGACCACAACCATGTAGGGATTGTAAAATGCAGATCATGTCACCTAAACCTTATAGATGACATTGAAGCAGTCAACAGAACCGTCGACAAGGGTAAGGTGATTCACACAGCCTATGTTGTTCCTGCCATGGCTTACAACACCGCTGCACACTCTGGAAATGTAGATAAACCCACTAAACTAGGTATAAATTGCTATGTCACAAGATGTGCTGCCAACAGGCCTACTGACAGAACACACACTGTAAAAGTAGCAGACTCCAAGTATGACTCTGGACCAGTGATGAGTGCAGTACCACAAGGTCCAGTCCTGTGTCTTGTCCTGTTTAGTATCTACTTCCCTGAAGTAAACTTCAACATGGAAGGTCTGTGACTTCTGAAGTTTCCAGAGGACTGTAAACTGGGAGCCATAATTATAAACACTAAAGATGTGGACATCCTACAAAAGGGCCTCACTGAGACAGATGGCTGTTGTCAAAGCCATGGGCTCTAGCTCAATGCCAAAATGTGCATTGTCATCCCCTTTGTTTAAGGCTCTGCAGCAAAGAATGACAACATAGGTGGTAGTATACTTAACACTGAAAGTGTGACAAGAGACCTTGGGTCACAGGTGGACACTGGACACAACGGTAATAATCACATCCCCACAGTACTCAGGAAACCCTGCTATGTGGCACACCCCATCACAAAATGTGTCTCATGCAGAATAGAAGAGGACATTGTTCCCCACTACTCATCACTCACTAGAACTATAAAAGAGTACAATACCACTTTTGCTATGTACCTCACAAACCAACTACACCAACTGGAAAGCCTGAAGCAATACCTCACAAAAAGCATTAGCAGCCTGAAATACATGCCATACACAGACTATCACAAAATGCTCCATCAGTACTCCCTTGCATATCGCCTACTCAGATGTGTTCACTGCCTAACATACAATGCTACGTCAAATGCAGAGCTGTTGGACATGCTCCACGTAAAACACTCACAATCCCCCTGACATGTGGACCCAAAACCATGAGTGAAATACAAAAGGAAGGGGTGTACACATTTACCTTATGGATACCCCCACCTCCAGTTTAGTGGCACAGCATGAGGCCTTGGAGACCATGCAAGTGCAACTAAGATTGGGCAAAGCTGCTCATCAGATTGTAGCCTTCTACAGATCACCTACCTTGTCACAGGAACCTCACACAGTATTTCTGAGAACAGTGGAATATATCAAGGTCCTATCAAACAACATTACATGAGGTGATTACAACTACCCAAACATTGAGCTGGAGAATCACTTGTGTACAACGTCCATTGCCCAATGTTTCCTAGAGTTTAAAAGCTCTAACACCCTGGAACAGCTGGTCACCATGGCCACTAGAGGTGACACCATACTGGACATGATCATCACCAACATGGGGTACCAGTGTTCCACAACAGAGATAAAACCCTCGCTGGTAATATCAGATCATAAAGTAATCACACTGGACATCCACATCACGCATCCCCACCCAGCCAATGAAACCATCGTGAAGACATTTTCAAAAGCAAACTGCACACATCCCAAGACAAAAGTGGAAGGTTCCAAAGACCTCTTGCTATAGGAGAATGGTATACAATCTGCCAAATCAGTTACAAGTGCATCCTATGTGCATCTACAGGGATGCATGGATCAAGACATCACAAATAAAACCAAGATGCACTCCTCCAAAAATAAGAAAACAATCTGGTGGTCATTGGCCATAAATAAGCTAGACAACAGAAGGAGGAAACTAACACCTGATAGAGCCAACTTCACTAAAGGAAAGGCGTCACTGATCATTATTAGGAAGTAAAAATGATCGCTCATGGAATAATTCAAGGACACTGCCAAAAGACAAATTGCCAAGGACTGTAAGAATAACAACCACGAAGCCTGCTGTAGCTTTACCAGACATGTAGGTGACAACTTCCAAATATGCTGTCAGCTACTGACAAATGGAAAGGAATACACCGAACCAACTTTTATTGGCCACATCCTGGGGGACAAGTTCAGTGTAAACCTCCCCCCATCACCCCCAAAAGGGCCTGTGTCCATCACAGAAGGATGCAGAGACCCAGATATCATGAACATGCAGGTAAGGACAGCATCAATGGGAATGGATGGTGTCCCAGGCTGTGTCTTACACTAGGCCCAAAAGGAACTACACCCTCACCTACATTCACTGCCCAGACTCAATCGTACCACAGGGTATATACACAAAGAATGGCATACATTAACAGTCATCCAGCTCCACAAAGGGGGTGCCACAACAGAACCTGGAAACCATTGCTCTATATGCCTTCTCAGCCTGGTCTACAAAGCTATTGATCAAATTGTCATGGAACCCATAAACAGAGACATGGGGACCTCCAGACACTGGACTCTACACAAGCTCACCTTATTAAAGGCAGATCCTGCCTCCTAAACATAGTTGACATACTTCAAACAGTCACCAAGGACATAGATGGAGGTGAAAGTAGTCCACACAGACCACCTGGACCTCACTAAGGACTTTAACCACCATTCCCCACTCTGTCATCATGGACACGCTTACCAGCCTGAACATCAACAGTTATGTCACAGGATGTGTGGCCTAGTGTCTCTCAGATCAAACACACATGTTCAGAGTTGTGGGTGCCATGTATGACTATAAGACAGTCACAAATGGCATCCCACAGGTCTTGCTCCTGGGACACCACCTGTTCAGTGCACACTACTCAGAGGTACAGGCAAACACGCGAGGAATATGGCTGAACAGGTTTGCAGATGACTGCTAACTGTGGTCCATAATCGACACTATGGCTGATACACACATCCTCCAGAAGGGGCTTACAGACACAGACACCTGGTGTCAAAACATTGCCCCAACAAGAATGACAAATAATGCATAGTCATCCCGTTTTGCTAAAACAAAGTGCAAACAAATTACCACATAGGTGGTACACCAGTATTTTTGGAGAAAGTCATGAAGGCCCTGGGGACACAGTTAGATAGTGAACTCTCCTTTGAGGATCACATGGCCAAAGTGTTCAGACATTCCTTCTATGTAGCCCACCCATTGTCACCTATTGTAACACACTTTGTCTAGTCTGATGATGTCACCATCCTAAAAATATACCTGTGGAAAATAAAATTCATAGTGATGTGTATAGCGCGTCGTGTAAATGCGTACTCCTGTAATAACGCAAAACAGTTTGGTAGGGGTTTAAATCCTGCACTTGACAGGTGTGTGTGTGTCTGTTTGTGTGTGATCTCCTTGGAGAGGAGTACCCTTTTGGGAGAGTAGTTAAACACCTTAAAAGTGGTATACTAATCTTTGTCAGGTCTGATTATGTCACGACCCTACAAATATACCTGTGGAACAATAACCCACAGTAATGTGTATAGCACGTTGTGTTAATGCATACTCCTGTAGTAACATAAAGCAATTAGGTAGGGGTTTGTCAGGTCTGATGATGTCACCACCCTACAAATATAACTGTGGAAAGGAAACCCAAAGTAATGTGTTTAGCACGTCGTGCAAATGTGTACTCCTGTAGTGACATAAACCAATTAGGTAGGGGTTTGAATCCTGCACTTGTCAAGTGTGTGTGTCTGCTCTAGTGTGTGAGACTGTTGGTCAATGGGTTTTGGGGTTTGCTTTTACTACTCTATGACATATCAGTATGACACCAGTATGTGCATTGCACATGTGAGGTAGCTGTGTGGCAAATACATATACGTACATATGATCTCAATTATTGCATATGTGGGAACCCTGCTTTCTCCAAGAACACATCTGTAATCTATTCAAAAGTGTGCTGCTGCTTTCTGAACCTTAGGTCACATCTGTATGCCTGTAACAAGGCCAGCCACTGCAGTGATCCCAGGCCTAGGTCAACTGTCACACACACTCATTACGGTTTCCATAGAATTGTGTGAGTGTGTGTTTATGGCCGAGGTAGATGTCAGACCTGTTCAAATGCAGCAGGGTCTATCACTGATGGCTATTCATTATAAGTGTACAGCAACCTTTGTGGATATGCATGCAGACCCCTTATTGCTCATGTGATCCACTGAGAGATTCAAACATACCTTTGGAAATGTGATTATCAAAGGAGAGATGACGTACCACTTGGTTGCATGTACACATCAGTATGTGTTCTTCATGTTGGCAGCTACTACCTATGTGGTACTGTGGGGATACTATGTTCCGTAAAGGTGGATGACTATGCTTTGGTTGGCTTATAGCTTTACAGCATGGGTTTGACAACAGGGATCTGTCTGTGTGATAACCCTTGTGGAGGATGTGTGTGTCATCTGGAAAATGCATTATAGGCCACATTATGCATCACCACATGTGGACGGACATATCCCTACTGTGATTGCTTGTACCTAAGAGAGATATATGCCAAACAGGAGTGGTCTCAGTAATGTGTGCAGATGAATACCACTGGTTACTGGCTTAGTATAGTACCTGAAGTGTCCAAATGTTATTGTGTGTCCTACATCTCTGTGTCAGTTGTCAAGACATCATCTAACAATTGGTTATGGTCAGGCTGTTGAAGTTGTGTATACTACCAGAATGCAAATCAATGACAGATATTAACAGTATCACCCACAGCACAGTGTCTAAGCATGTCATACACACATGTGTAGTCAAGTTTCGAAATGTGTGTAGTACAATGCATACTGGCCACCAATCAAGACTATGGAGTGTTACTGTGTAATGCAGGGCATGTCACCCTGCCCATGTGTCCACTATGCACGTACATGCAGACAGTGCACCTCCACCATGTTCACAAATGTACACCTGCAAATCTGTGCCACACACATCCCACACATACTGTCCACTCTCTAACACATGCTGCCAATACTACACACATCAGCCAAGTGGCACGTGGGTGGAATATACACTATTGGAACTAACACTGGTGTGAACATTACTACATTGACAATCATAGCTTACATGCATCATGCCTGTTCAGCCACACATTCAAGCATATCATCACACTCTACTGCTAACAACATGCTAACATTGCTATACTACTATTAAGTCAGCCTGTGCATCAGCACCATGGTAGCCTGTTCTTGCATCGATGTCACAGATGACAGAAGGTGGGACAGGATTCATCATATGCACAGGGTGTATAGTTGGTTTGCCAGAGGCCTACAGTGAGCCATACAATCGACATGTATGTGTGTGTGTGTGTGTGTGTGTGTGTGTGTGTGTGTGTGTGTGTGTGTGTGTGTGTGTGTGTGTGTGTGTGTGTGTGTGTGTGTGTGTGTGTGTGTGTGTGTGAGGGCCAAGAGTACTGCTATGGGCAAATGTTGATGTAATGTGTGCATGTATGTGGTAGCCCTAGGTGTGTTCTTTATGTGTGTGTGTGTCTGCATGCACACAGTACCATCATGTGGCTGCCATATATGGGTATTTGTGGGACAGCCACAGACTGTACCTGCCAGGCTTTACAGATCACCATCTGTGGCCATGGATACGGTACCTGCGCCTGGCAGGGGTGCTACTGACACTATCAGGTATTAAGCCTGACTGGGTACTATCCCCAGAGGTAGATGGATGTACACTGGACCCAGGTCCCTGCTGGGACTGTCCAGAGCCACATGCACGTGGTCTTATAGGACGGTCTATGGACAGCCCAGCCCCAACATTGCTGGGGCTGGTACTGGCACTACAGGAGCGGCTGTGACTTGAGGGATGTCCGCTGCGACTGCCAGCTGCTGATGTTGCTGGCATACGTCTACGTTGATGTCTCACCCATCCCACACTGTCCTGACAAATGGACTTGACATTGTGGAGGACATCTAATGTCTCACCCCAACATCTATCCATGACCTCGGTGTAATTATGGATGGCACCTGCTAGGTCACGGATACTGTCATTTAATGCAGTGTTATGTGCCCTCTGTGCCCTTAGTCCCTGTCTGGTGTACCATTCCATACGTGCTTGTGCCTCCATGACAGCCTGGAACATGCGCGAGATTGTAAGACCTGTGGCAAGTCTGCCATTGGCCATCATGCCAGTGGCATGATGGCCAGCAGTGCTCCGACGAGAGCCCCTGGACATCTGCCTATGTATACCCTTCCAGACATCTGGGTATGGATGCTGTGTTGGGATGTATGTGCCATACATACCACACTGTCCTGGCCAATGCTGGCTGTACACTGTCCCTCAGCTAAGGGCATTGGTGATGGATGTATTGGCAGTATGACTGTGTTCATGGATGGTTCGAACACTTGTGTACTATCGATTGTTGACTCAATGACAGACCCTGGCAAACATGCCTGTGCCTCAACACACCTATCATCATCATCACTATCATGCTCAGTGACATCAGTTTCCCTGCTGCAGTGAACCAGCCCAAAATCAGCACCTGTGAGAGGGAGGCAGGAAACACACTTTATGACCTGTACATAATGTCTGCACACATGCACACATAAACACATGAACACAGGAACACATGAACACATGCACACATGAACACATGCACACATGCACGCATGCACACATGCGCACATGCACACATGCACACCTGCACACATGCACACATGAACACATGAACACATGAACACATGAACACATGCACACATGAACACATGAACACATGAACACATGAACACATGCACACATGAACACATGCACACATGAACACATGAACACATGAACACATGCACACATGAACACATATACACTGTTCACTACAACAGACACACACAGATACACACACCACCAGCAATACAGAACTTACTCAATAGCGTGTGATGGTGGGGTACAGTATCACAAGCCAAACATTTATATCAAACGTGACAGCATGCAAGATGTGTGCTGCTCAACAGCATGCAGTGTGAGTGCAGACAGCCCTTGCTAATAACAGTATACATGGCTTTGATGCATGTGTGTGTTCAGTGATTGGCCTCACCCTGGAACGCAATGTGTACATGGACACAACATTGCTGTGCAAGTATTAACGTCTCTGCAATGTCCTGTGCACCATCACTCACAGGTATACATACCATGGCTGGATGTGTATCAGTGTGTCACATAGATATCCATTTCTGATTAGAGCATCTGTGTCTTTAGCAGACAATTGTGGACACAGGTTTAGCACATGCATGCTATGTATAAACACAAGATGAGTGCTGCATGTATACCTGATGGGATACCATTGCTCAACATAGACATTGTACAGTGGTTATGGTGAGTGTAGGACATATTGTGGACATGCTAGTGCCAAGCATGACATGGCATGCTACCACACAACTGCAACATTAAACTTCAGACATACACAATGTGTGTCATGTGACCTATACACTCAATAGTATTACAACACATGTGTGTCACTTTGTACAAATGGTGACTGCTATGCAGATTGTGTATTGGTGCATATGTTTGCACACACACAACATTGACGTGCATAGCAATTAATGATATGTGTAGTACTGTGGCCACTGTAACTGGATGTGGTGTAGTACCATGTGACATCATCATGCAGCATCATGTGGTCACTCAAGGCTACTAATGTGTGCCAGACCAGCAGATAGCATGCTGTACCTGAACTGCAGTACCATGGCTACATTCACCATTTCAAAGACAGTTGTTACATGAGTTTGTAAGGTGCACAGTAGGGGGCATTACCTAACATGAATGTGTTATGTGTTAAAGAGTGTTGTACAGCCACATGAGAGGACTCTACCCCTCAGGTATGTTATGTGTGCTGTGTGGATGACATTTGGGATACTGAAGTGTGACCTTACAGCGGGTGTCTGAATACGACATGTGTAGCATGTTAACGTGTACTGCATATGACACAGTTGTGTGTGTTGTGTGCATGTGTATCGACTGTGCCTATCCAACGTCCACTACAGTGTTGCCACAATTGTGTGGGATGCTCTGTGTATTGCATGTTTTTGAGTCAGCTACTCACGTTACTGAGATGTGCATAGTCTCGCAGCAAATATGCACAGCATGCATTATGCGCTGGTGTGTGACGTGTACATGGCCTACACCTCACCTATGACATGCACATTTATTTAGCAATAATAAATGTAGAACACACTCACCTGCATGGGTCTGCTGCCTTGCTGTCACATCAGAGGGACCTACAAGGGTATGAGACAGTTTGTCAGTGGCAATAACTGTGGCATTGCTACTGTGTGTTTGCAATCTTACAGTAGTACGACTGTGGACAGTCACAGGCCTGCATATTATATTCCGAAATATTATTATTATTGCACAACACTAGGCACCACATCTTGTAACTACACACTACACATCTCACATAAGCATGATCTACCAGTAGAGGTAACAGTAGTGTACAGCTATGCCATGTTACCTGCACACTCCATGTCAACCTGCTGGGTGGCTCCAGTCTCCATAATGATGCATGTCAGTTGTTGTTGTTGCTGTTGTTGGCCAGGAGCCACCTGGCTCAGGGGCAGCTCCTCCACTCCGGTGAGGGGAGGATGGATGGCTACCCCACTACCTGTGGCAAGCTGTTGTCTACGGATATCAGATGCATGCTGCCGGACATGTCTAATTAAATCACTGCAGTGATGGCGTACCTGCTCATATGTCCGGTTATGCATGCCTATGTCATTGACCCTATGGACAAGATCTTGCCACAGTGCAGTCCGCTCATGCTGATCCTGGCTGGTTCTTGAGAACAGCATGGTGTAGTGCTGAACCATGGTGTCCATTATCACATCATCCTCTGCTGTGCTATATGAGGGATTACGATGGTGGGCCATGACCCTGGAAGACAAAGAAACAATATGTGTGAGCAAGTCAAGTGGCACGCTTAATATTCTAAAGTACAGATATCATTTAACTGCCATATGTAGCAACCTATTGGCTGTCAAAGGATACACACTTTCAATACCACATATCAGTGCTCAACCCACAACTGCCTGACAGTGCCTGGTACACTCCATATATCAAGCCATGTTCTGCACAGCAACAAAGATTAACCAGTATGTAAGACTATAGAACAGTATATGGCACCCTGTATGCGACACAATGCACCACCTAGCCACAGGCGGTCTATATCATGCTAATGCATAATGTAACATGTAATCTATTGCAATGATTGTAGGGTCCAGTCACAGTATTACCAGGATACCACACTAGTCATTGATGGCAAACCCCTGCCTAACATATGTGCTCATTCGTCAATATGGGTGGCATACTGCTGTACTACACTATACATGTTGCTAGATACACACCTATATCCTGTAACACACATATGACCGAGGCCATGGTACAGGCATACACACACACACACACACATACACACACATCAGACATACATACCAGACACAAAGGTATGGCAACACATATGACCTTTACCTGTGTACCATACAGTACTGTGTGTTAGTAGTTACAAGACCTTATGCCTGAGGTATGTCATCTGGAGGACTACGGGGAACAAATGAAACAGTGGCTCCAGGACATGTGTACTTACACCTTACTGTGCTGTTTAGGCATACAGCTTTAGGTATACTACAGTTCATTCAGGGGTTGGATTCACCAGCAGTAACACTCAATAAGCATTCATGCACTGCTGTAGCCTACAATGGGACACCCCAGTCGACACCAACACACTATGCCAGACCATGTGGCATATTGCTTTTTGTGCCTAGCAATAGCATACACATCTTTTGCTGGGATCACAGCTAGGACACTACATACCATGACAGAAACAGTTTCCTCGGACACATTCACCAACACATTCACCATCACACTCAGTGAACCTCACAAAGCAATTATTTCAACAGGTACATGTGGGTGTGTATCACTTCATAGGTAGGTTATAGGTTATTGGCCCTAGGACCTATAGATGTCTAGCCATACGCTACCCTGGCCTTTGACACAAGGGTGATTTCATTTCATGTGGCCCTGTCAAGCAGAGCCACAGAGGTGATTCCCGGGGTGTATTTCCTATCTCTCACACACAATCATCAGGTTTATATATGATGACTGCTAATTAGGAGCTTTGTTTGCTATCAATAGGTGGTTTGTGCCAGGGTAGGGGATGTCTCTGAGATAGGGATCTATCCCTCCAGCATGTGCTGTTTATTGAGGTGACAAGGTTTATGTCCCTAGAGCATGTAGCTCATAGGGATTGTGATCTGATTATGTGGAGCATGTACAACAGCTCTGGGTTTCACTTAGCTTTGCATGTTAGGCAGAGGTCACCTCTGGATAGACAGTATGCGACACAGTCTAGCTGTAGTTTTGTGGGACGGTCTGCATAAGGCATCTGTTTGAGGCCAGTATTACCCTTTGTGAGGTATGTCTGTGTCCTTTCCAGTTACTGTAGATGTTTTGTGAGGTACATACCACATGGGGCATTGTAATCTATAATGAGTTTTCTGTGTGTTGAGTAGAGGGGAACACTGACCTATACTTCCCTGGATGACACACCTTTTGTGATTACATGTGCCACATTTTCAGGTTACATGACTAGTGTGGCACTGTGACAACCAAAGGGGAGACTACTGTCCACCTGTGTCCCATGGTCTCTTACCACACCTTCAGTGTTAAGTAGACTACCACCTATGTGGTAGTTAATGGGTACTGAATTTTTGCAAGGACGGATGCCAATGCAGTGTCAACATTGAGCTTGAGTCCATGGCTTTGTCACCAGGCATCTGTTGCAGTAAATATGACCCTGTCTCTCTCTCTCTCTCACTCTCTCTATATATATGTGTATATATACACACATACATATGAGCATCCATTGGTGCACATATTGATATACATATAGGCACATATACAGTCCACCTTTCATGGTGGGAATATTGAGTATGGGAAGGTTGTGAGGTATACAGTTATGTCATAATATAGCACAGTGTTGTGTGGAATGCATTGAAGGTGTCCTCAGCCCATGTAGCTTTAGCAGGCCTCACTGGCTGCAACACTCCAAACCTGACGAATCATACCCACAGCGTTCAACCACCACATTTCATATACCAGCACTGTATGCTGTCTGGTTTGCCACACACTACAACCTATATAGGAATATGCACATAACAGCCTTCAACAACATATATCTATCCACCTTTCACAAACAGTTGCAGTATGTCCCTTGCTCTATGCACATGTACAGATGCTAATATATCTGACACAGACAGATCTCTCCATATGTGTATGTGCCATACACACACAAGGACCACACTGTTGTAAGTCCATGTACCTCACGGCTGACCTGTTGTGCCTTGCTGCAACATGAACAGGTGTCACATGTGAGCACACAGTGATATTAGAGGGTGTATATATAGCTGCAAATGCTTAATTACCATACTAGCCTGGTACAGCTGTTGCCAGTGCTAAGCTACACGTTGATATGACTATCATGCATTTGTTACTCTGTCACATCCATGGTTATATAGCTGTATGAGCTACTCCCCCAAAGAGACATTGTCCACACTACTGTACAGAACACAGTTAACATGGTTCAGATGTTTGACATTTAATGCTGAGCTACATGTATCACAGTTATGTCCCACTGCACACAGCTACACACTGATATATCCATGGCAGTAGTTATGCAGGGCATCTGTGCATAGATACGTACTGCTGCCACATATTGATGTTTCAAAGTATGTAGCGTGGTCTTCAAATACATCTACTACATGCCAGTAAATACATATCTGTTACATACCTTTCCTTTGTATGCATTCCTATTTTTCACTTAGCTGTCTCTTTGGCTGAATGTAATATTTTTTTTTTATGTTTTATTTGTTTTTTTTTTTTTTATTAGTTTATTTTTATTTTTTTTTCCACTGGTGTGGGTGGGGGTGTGAGTCTCTCACTCTCACTCTCTCTGTCTCTGTGTCTCACTCTCTCTCTCTCACACCATCTGCAATGGGATGATTGCATGTGTGGCCAGCAGGTACAGCATGCTTTTATAGGTATCTGTACATGTGCATGTGATGGCCTCTGCACCAATTGGTGGCCACCATTTAGTAATTGCATGCAGCCTGCTGTGTGGTAATTGCAGTACTCACTGTCATTGCAACCCAGTGCTATAAATTGCTATGTCAGGTAGGCGTAACCCTTTCTGCTTTCCAGAGTGGGGCCCATGCTTGTTTGCTGTGGAGACCGTTGTGTAAGTCAGAAGGTTGGTATAGTTCTTATATCTGAAGCTAGGGGTGTAGCCAGTGATATAATTGTTGTACTCAGACCTGAATGTTGCCACTTCCACTACACATTTGTCAGTTTAGAATTGTACTCACCTCTACATATGCTAACACAAGATACATGGGAGTATGTAGTTTATTTTCTACTTATACAATTTACTGCCATACAAAAGTAATTATTAAGATGTATTCATTTGGCACATGAACTGTTTGTAAACTGCTATACTGTGAATATTTATTCACTCACTTTTGAACAGTTTGTGCTTTTTTGCTGTTGACATTAGCACAGGCTGCTCAAGAAAACTGTATAAATTTCTGTACTGAGTATGCCTACCTACATCCTTGGTAGACTCTGAACACTCAGGTTTATTGTACATTTGGGTAGGGGTGCAGTAGGACAGAGAGCATTATGTCTTAATGTGTGAACTTTATCTTGCTGGACTTAAAGGGTTGCTGTGTACCTGTTAGTTTACCAGGGCAAGTAGTCTGTCTACATAGCTCCCAACTGTGGACCTATCCAGATGGTAGCCCGAGGTTAGCTGTTATTCTTTGTGCACCACACCGGTCTTTTCAGCACTGGAACAATGGCATTGTCACAGTTGGTTGCTACCAGTACATGGCTACATCCCTTGGTATTTCAGTGTTATACTCCGACATATGCTTCTGGAACTCCTTTAAAAGCTATTTGCACAGTGTGTAACAGCAGAATAGCTGATATGCCTGTGTGTTTCTGCCTTTGCCAGGCCTCTCAAACACTCAAGTACATATTTGAACAGACTCAGGGTAAAGTAGGTCGAAGTGAGGTACACCTTTACAATATTAGTAACATTAGGTTGAGACTTTGAGAGAACCAGAGTATATGGATTAATACACATTTCCTGAAGTACAAGTGGTGTCTAACTCTTACATTTTGTCACAGTTGGGGAGTATGCCCTCTGCTCTAGTCAGGTATGCTAGTGTTTGTCCTGCTATAATACTGTGTGGGGGTTGTAAAGTGCTGCTGTAACATTATTTCCTGCTAGAATGGCTGGTTCTCTTTTCACTGTCATGTAATGCAATTCCACAAGAACTGCTGGTGAAGAGTCACAGAACAGGATTTGTGTTATGGCATTCCCATTTGGCCTTTACATTCACTCATTCTGATACATGATATATTGGTTTCAGCACCAATTTGTTGTATGTTTACCATAGCTCAGTGGCACTTCATGCAGTCTGGTGTGTGCAAGGTCCGGGGTTCAAGACTGACAGAGGTATTTTATTTTGCTGCTGAGCAGAACAAGGGCCCTGACATACAGAGTGACTAAGGTACTTTTAAGCAGTTGTAAGCAGGTTTGTGTGGGTTTGCGTGACGCTTAGCAATACTTAGCTAAGCTCACACAGGCACACACTTGCGCAAACCCGCTAACGACTGCTTAAAGGTGCTTACTCCTGCTAACCCCCACGCTCATTTCTTTGAAAGAAAAGAAAATGGGGAGATAGGAAAGTGGTGAAAAAAGGGGCACAAAGAGGGAAAGACAGTAGGGAAAACAGCTCGGGATGTGCAGGATGGGTGTAGGGAAGGTCCATAGCTGCCCATTTCTTTAACAGCAACAGCTGTGCATATACTAGTAATTTGAATGGAATTTTGAAACCTTCCACTCCTGAGAGAGTGGTGAGGACAACAAAGTATGTTGTACTGCCAATTAAATTTCTGTTTGTGTCCAGTGGACATGTGTGCGAATTGGGCAGCTATGTATGGGGTGTAATTTTTTTTGGGTGCAGATTGCCCATATTTTTTTTTCCTGGTGAGAGTGGAATGTGGGGTAGGGGAAGTAGGTATATTTTGGGAGGTAGGTTGGGGAGGTAATTAGACAAGACAAACAAGATGCATACAGGGGTAGAGTATGACACATGGGGTGGGTGAATACCATTGATGGGGAAGGGTGTTTGGAAATCGCAAGCCCATGAGCCCACAGATGGCAACAGTGGTGCTGAGATCCCCACCCATGGGTAGTCACCACTGCACCTTCACAGCCCAGGGGTTGGCTGTGCTGGGGGCTGTGTAGGAGGGGCAGGTTCACCCATGAGTCACGCCACTCTTGCCTCGAGCTGGCATAGAGGATCAGCGTCTGAACGCTGGATCTCCCTATGTGCCACAGCCTGGACCGTTCGGAGGGTGATAGTTGGCCCTCCTCCACCCACGCTTGCACGGGGGAATGAGCCCCATCCGCTGCAGCACTTTCACCCGAAGGTGACACAGGACCAACGGAGGAGGGGGCCCTGGGCTGGGCACTGGAACTGCTGGTGCCAGGTGCCATCGCCAGCTGAGGTGGGACAGGTGGGTCCACTGGGACCGGCCTTCCCATGCGTTCTATGTTTAGGAGGATTTAATGACAATATGGGTTAGTAATTGCCAACAGCATTCCAGTTTAGTTGTAACAGCATACAGTAGTATTCCCATTAACCCAACACACCAGAATTCCAACAGTTGAACAGCAAGCATAACACATGCATATATAGAACAACAGTGGACATTCCAACAGCATGCAGGATTGATTGGTGGCAACAGGCCACCAAGATTGTGGTATGTGAACAGGGCACATGCATCGAAGTAAATGCAGATATTTATATAACAATAGGACATGTGTCCCAACAAATGTTATGAGATTGGACATACCCATTGGGGTGTGGAATTGCATTGTTTATGCACATAGAGTAGGGTGTAAAAAGATACCTCCATTAACAACTTATCTATACTTATAGTTTACACTACATTCCTATTGACTGCAGTTAAATATCCCCTACATGTATTATTACACTAGGCAATGTCCGTTAAATTGTGAAATGGGTTTTGCTAGTTCTTGATATACCTGACCTGTATCTGACATACAAACTGTCTTGGATGCAGATGTTACTGCTACATATTTATATTTTTCATTTATATTTATGTATCTGCATATCTGGATGTGTTCAAGTGACATTATCAGGTATATGTTAACAGCCCCCTACATTTCTAGCAGCATACTGACATTTCTGGGGAACACATTAACAAGCTACTCATGTGCCAGATTAACCTGTACATGCCGGCCATTAATCAACAGTTGAGGACTGTATATATGCTTAACAGCTACTGGCACTCCCTTCATCCACTTTATATGGGCCTACCCATGTGTGGGTTGACTGCACTTAATACAACAGTACTATTTCTATTATGCAAGGGTACAACAACATATTGAAGAAACTGACATGGACACACTCCAGGAATTATACCTTTATTAATAACATTACACACTTTTCTAGTGGCTCTCTCAATTATTTGATATATCAGTGCATGCAGAGGTCTTTTATTCAATACTTTTTATATCTTTATTAATGGGTTACAACACCTTTTCATGCTGTCTCACTTATTTTATATGACAGTACATGCAGATAAGTTATTCCACACTTTTTATACCTTTATTAATGGGTTACAACACTCTTTTTCAGGCTCTCTCACTTCTTTTATATAACCACACATGCAGAATATTTACTAACCTGCCTGGTGGCGCAGCCTTAGCAGCCTACTGCATAGGCTTGCTGATTCACAGCACGGACACCTGCAGCTGTGAAGTAAATGAAGGGATATTGAGACATACCTATCCATAATATAGACTACAATAGCAATTCTTACATACTTCATTCCATGGCTACATACTCAGTAGTGGGGCATTTGGCATTCCACGGGCCTCCTGTATCCAGTGGTTCAGTCGGTCCTCCTTGCATCTCTTCAGGTCTGCATGTTGGTGTCTGACCTGCTCACCAGTTCAAGGGATGCCTGTGGCACTGGTGAGATCATGTGCTAACTGGTTCCAGGCTTCCGCTTTGTACTCCGTGCCCTGGAACTGGCCCTGCAGGAGTCTTGCATCATGATGATGGACGAGGAGCCAAACCATATATTTTGACTCCTCAATGCCCCACCGTTGCATTCGGAAATGAGAGCCTTCTCTAGCACAGGCCATACTGTCTGCAGATGGGAGCTATAACCAGTTATGGCAATTATTCCCACCTTTGGAGCTTAAATATGCCTCATTTCCCGCACTTATTTGTGATAGGCCGGTTTTGAAAAATCTCAGCTAAGAGCAAACCTGGTTAGCAATGGGTAAATTTCTATTGTCATGTTTGAGTGTGTTGGAAATGCATACATATTTAAAGCTGTCAGGGCTTAGTGGTTTAGTACTGTAATTATGGTGCACAGTATCCTGGGTTCGAGGCCTGTCACTGCTTGTTATATTACTACTGGCCAGACCGGATAGGAGGTGTGGCTGTGTTTAGCTGACTTTGCTCAGCTTTGCCCAACGTTGCTCTACATTGCTCTACGCTGCCTGACGTTGCCCGACGTTGCCCAATGGTGCACTAGTTGGCATGATGCGCAGCTCCACACAAAACTATTGTGCTAAGTAAAGCAGTGCTAAGCTATGAGCAATTATACTTCACTGTGCTTAATACTAGTGGACTTTGCTTAGCAGTACTTCACATTGCTTAAGATACGTTACTTATGCATTTATCAGTATGCAAGACCATTCCACCTTCTTATATATATATATAAAATATCGTTCACTAATGAATATGCCATTTCAATGCATTTTACTGGGATTTAAAAGGTAAATGTCAGGAGTTATTTTTATGCACACATTTCCTACCGAAAATAGGGAGGGGAGTGGCAGGACTCGAACTGGGAATGCCTCTTCTTTGTGCAAGGGCTCACTATGCTATTGCTATTTGGCTTTGTTTGCATATCAGTAGTTTATTATCCTCTTCGATGTCTATACTGCTAACTGTAGCTAAGCAATGGGCAAACCCACACATACATATGCAAATTCGGGCAGCTATGTCGAGAATCATAACAAAAAAAAGGTAAGCTTTACATTTTTAACTTGTACAGGGATTTAGAATGTGGGGGAGTCTAGTGTTGGGTTTGTGGACATTTAAGCAGACTCGCTCATTTCTGTTGACATTTGCTGTTTATGCACTTGCAGGGGCGTGGATATTTGGACTGCTCGGCAGTCTGACATGCCCCCTGCACTTGTGCACGCTCCGTGTTAGCCTTGGAGTTGAGTCAGCACGCCCTCATGAATATGCATGATGGGCTGACATCTAACTCTTAGACTGCAGTTTCCGTGTAAGACTTAGTTAGTCTTACACGGTGGATTAGTGAATCCCAGCCTGTGTTTTCACAGTGGACAAAGTACAATGCAAGAACGTCTTGTTCACTATGTATTGAGTGAGAATGTAAAGTATTGTTTTTCAAGATTGTAGTAATAATTACAAAAATAACATGCTAACATAATAGAAAGAAACTTTTCACATGGAATATGATGTACTGTTCACTGGCTGTCTTTAGTAGGCATAGCACTTAATACCAAACACATTCAGTAAAATGAAACACTGAGTCAACAAAGGAAAACATAATACCCAAACCCAATGTCTCATATATCGTCATTGTCAGCTCTGCATCTTTAACCACTACTGCTTTAGTGTAGCTCCACAACAAGCCAAAATCCAACATTCAGCAATGTCAAAAGCTTGCTTGCTACTTCATTTATTGTCTGTCTGTTTCATTAACTGTGTGCTGTAGTGTGTGTGTGAACATTGCCACAAACATGTAACTAGGCAACACTCTTTACTAACTAAATAGTAATTAGGCAATAGCCACTTATTACTGTAGACTGTATTATAAAAGGAAGTTAGACCCTTTTTTGGTGGATCGTCTGAAGGATGAGTGTGAAAAAGTGGAGTATGAGAACCCAATGAGGATAAATCCATGGAGCATACCTTCTAGAAATATGTGATTACAAAGTGGAAAGGTGGGTCTGTTGAAAGCTTAGAGTCTTGGACTTTTTTTTTTAAGACAGCCTGTATCCTGGAGGGGATATGTGGACTGAACATTGTCGGTAAGAAGTAATAGGTTTACATCTCACAGGAAGGTTCTAACACATATGAACATGGAAGGAAACTATTATATAAACAATTGCAAATTTTTTTTAAAAATGAACTTTTGGTCATGGCTAGTATAACTCCTGAAGCATAAGCAATAACATTTTATTCTTGGACTTTTAATGTGGAGAATGTAGCAAGCACACAGATGTATGATTTAGGGCATATTTTGAAGCTTTGTCTTTAACGTGATGACATGAGTAAACTGAATATGTTATAAGTCTTAGGAGTAGACAGCTTTAAAAGTGGTCTGCCTAGTAGACAAAGACAATGTGTATTGATCCCAAGAACACTGATAAGGTAGTGTCTTTAGTATAACATTTAATCGTGATGAAATATGCAGAGAAAGGTCAAATTACTAAATTCTGTGATGTTAACACTGGTTCTGTTTTTCCTCCGGCTGGAACACAATAAATGCCCACACACTTATAACCTTTCTTTTGCATCTTCCACATCTCTTTTATAACATTATCTCCTGTAGACATACTTTATCCAACATTTCCCTTTTGATTGCACTCAATATATATTCTGTTTTTATGGGGTTGCTCACAAAGTCTTCCTCCACATCATTCACACCCCTACATTCCATTTCCTTAAATTCACCTCCTTATCTTACTCTCTTCTATTAAATATTTGGATTTCAAGCATCTGTGAGCATAGTACAAAGATGCATCAATGTCCCTGCCCCCTGAACAACATTGGCCAAAATCAGTGCAGACAATCTACCTTAAAAGCCACTTGGGTATTGCTCCCTGGGTAAATTTTTAATATCTCTTCTGAGACCCTTATCTAGCTTCTCCCTTTAATCTTCAGTTTCCAGTTTTTTCTCCTGCCTATCATACCTGCAAAATGGCACTACGGTAAGCTTTGTCATCTGAAATGTTTTGTTTACTGCATGCATACAGAGTTAGATCATGATGAAACGGGGACCTAGGCAGGGGAAATGGACCAGCCCCCCCCCCAGCTAATTCAGTGCCCCATTACTTGGCTGTCTATCATCACTTACCATAAACACTCTCCAAACTTATTAGTGTGCATACTATTTTCTTCATTGCAATGATTACAGAGATTTTGATTTAATTTAAAAAGCTTTTATTTAAAATTTCAAAGCACAAAAGCTGATGGCCACCTGCTAATCAAAACTGTCTCACACTGAGAACACACTTACCATGAGTAAACTTCTCTTCCTTTGAAACTCACATTTATTGACAATTAATTAAAAGATTAATTGAAAGTGACATTCACTGAAAATGTGTTTAGCCAGTGATAGATTAAATGTACCTTGGGCACAAGGCTGTTTTAAAACCATGCCCCCTACACACACAGATTTTTAGGACCCTGCATAAGCAAGTTATTGTTGTGTCTTTCGGCTTTTCCTGGTTAGGGGTCGCCACAGCGGAACTCCGGTCCGCTAATGATTGGTAGTTGATTTTTATGTGCCGAGTTACCAGCCCTGATGCACAACCTTCAACGAAGGTATGCCCATTCATGCATGTCTCCACGCAGAAGACGCTCTAGCTGAGAATTGAACCGGACAGTGTCTTACTGTGAGGTGTGTTTTTTTATTTACCTTGTTTGAAATTGTCCCCCTGGATTCAGCAAGCCCTGCATGATGTGCATGATTAGTGTAAGAGGTAATGTTGGCAATATGGTGGCTGAGCGATGCACATATGTGCTTGTTTGATGTGCACGAGCGCTCTTGCACTAGTCATGTACGGTCCCAGCCCCTGTATGCAAATTACCCTATTTGTCAGTGAAAACCATGCAAATGAGGTAAATCTGCTATCCAGGAAGCTGGGATCAGGCCGTGCAGGACTAGTGTAATCTGCAGAAATGTTCTTGGTTAGTAACCGATACATTTCTGCAAAATCCATGCAATGACATGACAGCTCCAAATAAAGGCTGCATATAATTGAAGAAGCATGCCAATGGCCAAGTATATGGCCATTGGCATTGCACACAATACAAGAAATAAAAAAATCAACTTTTATTTTAATTTTGTCGATCTCGGCTGTTTAAGCATAGGGCAGCGACGCGCAAATGGGATCGGTGGAAAATAAGAAAATAAACCTAAAACAAGCATTCTAACTAAAATCAGTATTCTGTCATGCAAGTCAATGGCAGGCAAAAGACAACCTGGCCAGTGAATAGTGGTTGTTAAGGGGGGAGGCTCAGTGTGACACATGTAACTATGCATTAGCAGGCAATCCTATGCAAATAAGAGGAAGGATAGTGAATTCCAGTTTTCTCCAGCATGTGAAGCAGGTTCCAACAGTGTAAGAGTATGAATAGCTGAGTGCAAGACTAGTAAGTAGGTGACATCATGGGTGGGTGTGTCAGGCATACTGTAAGCAGATTGGAGCCCTGTGGCTCTGGTTTGCTCCTAGCTTAACACAGCTAAGCTAGGGGTTGTGTCTAAACCTGCCTAGCTCTCTTTACAAAGTGTAAGCGGGTGTGCGCGCCATGCACCGGGTTTTACAGGAAGAAAAAAGAAGTTAAACCAGGAAATAGCAGCAATGTGCACATATGAGCACTCTGTTTGCATGGCGCACACACGAGCTCGAACAGGGAGACAATGGGAAGGGAAAACAGCAGTAGGAAGATAATCAAGTAAAACTAGCTTAGCTGGCAGGTGAAATGTATCAGAATCAGCCAATTACACAGGCCACAGACCAGCCCAGCCCAGAACACTACTATAAACTACGAAAACAATTAGTAGAAGCAGAGCCCAAAAAACAAATATAATGTAGAAACAGGTAAAAAGCCCCTTAGAAACAAGAGGCTCAAAATCCAGGCTGAGAATGTCTTCAACCAAAAAACAGTAGATAAAACAGCAAAATAATCGACAGATATGCATTCCAGGTACCAATTTATTAACAGGAGACACAAGCGCTTTCACAATGCTTCATCAGGTGCAACTATTCCATGAAAAATAAACACCTTATATACTCATCATAGTTAATCACATGACTATCAATAATCAATTAAATTAGTAAAAACAGTTTAAAAAGACAGTACATAAAAATATGGACATATTAAAAGATAAAAATGCATATGTATAGAATGCAAGTATAATAATACATAAGAAATAAATATATAGAAAGGTTCAAACACATAAAACATATAAAACATGAATTTCATCTATTTAAAGGTCTATTATGAAGTACAGGCTTAATAGGAATACATTCATTGAGGCCATGCCCAGAGCTAGATCTCAGCCTCACAATCCATCTTGCTTCTGTGTCCTCAGTTCTGGCTCTCACATCAACTCCCCTATTGTTTTCATATATAAGAGATAGAACTCTGAAGTTAAATACATGATCCTCTCCCATAGCATTAATATGTTTAGCTAGAGCATTTATCTTTGACTTCTTTCTGACATGGTAGAAGTGTTCCCTCATTCTTTCCCTGAGGGTTCTGTCAGTTTTGCCTACATAGAAGCAGTGACATAACTGGCACTCAGCTAAATAGACAACATGAGAGGTGCCACATGTGGCACCTACCCTAATATCAATAGTTTTTCTAGTATCAGGGTGGTGAAATAGCAGACTTGTATCTATATAGCAGCATTGTGGACAATGACCACAGGGTCGTGTACCTTTTTTTTGGTTGAAGACATTCTCAGCCTGGATTTTGAACTACTATAAACTAAGCAAACACCTTCCCCACGGGTTTTTCCCACACTCTACACCACCGGTGTTTACAAGCAGGGAAATTTTAACAAACAAATCTACAAAATGAGAAGGGCTGCAGCAGGCAACATAGAACTACATGTGCAAGAGGCTGAGGATGGTGAGGATGTGAATGCTGCCAAACAACCATCAGTGAGGAGATGGAGAAGAGTGTACAGACCCAGGGTAACCTACCAGGGGCTACATGAGCTGGAGATAGTGGAGTGCTATAGGGTGGACAGAGACCTCCTACAGCAAATAGTTGAGCTGTGCCGGACATACCTGACACACCAGACTGACCAAGAGGAACCCATCACAGTGGATACCAAGGTATGTGTAGGCCTAGGTATACTAGCCACAGGTACCTCCCAAAGCACAACTGGGGATATCATGGGGATCTCACAGGCATCGCCATCCAGAGTATTCAGCCAGTTCCTGGATGCCATGTCAGCACATGCCAGTGAGCATGTATATTTCCTCAACACCCATGAGGCGTTGACCAGCAATATGTGCCTCTTCCACCAAACAGCAGAATACCCTGGGGTAGTGGGTGCTATAGACTACATGCACATATGCATCAAAGCACCACCTGGTGAGCAGGGTAGGGCCTACATCAACTGCAGGGGCATCCCGTCCATCAACTTCCAGGTTGTATGTGATGCCCAGGGCATTATAATGAAAGTGTGTGCTGGCTGCCCTGGAAGTTATGACAATTCCCACATATGGCATCTGATGCAGCTGTACCAGAGATTTGCCAATGGGGATATCCCCTACAGTCACCTAGTGGGGGATGCTGGGTACACACTGGAGCTGTGGCTGATGGCATCCCTCAGAAATGCACACACACCTGAACAAGAATACCATAATGAGGCACACTCACAGGCCAGACATATAATAGAGCATGTGTTTGGGATGCTCAGGTCACGGTTCCATTGTCTGGGCACATCCAGTGGAGCCTTGCAGTATTCAACAGCTACATGTACCCAAATTGTTATGGTATGTGCTATGCTACAAAATATGATCCTGCAGAAACAGCTGCAGCAGGAACAGCATGGGGCAGGGCCACACAGTCCCCCACCAATGCCAAGGCCTGCACAGGCACAGAGTGACCCCGAGGAGGAACAACCTGAGCATGACCAGTAGGCACAAGGAGGCATGCCCAGTATGCCCTGGCCTTGGCAAAGAGGCAATGCATAGCACATGCACTGACACAGTAGGGACCCAGGGAATGACACCTCTCTCTGACTCGCACATACAGTAAAAGGGATACCAAACATGACACTACCTGTGCTCAACCGTGTATAAGGAGTGTACTATGTGCAGCCAACATAGACAGCCCTCCAGCACCATCTGCATGTCTGGCACACCCTCAAGGTAAGTCAAGCAACCTACCAATTGCCAAATGGAGTAGAATGTGTTGTTACCTGTAGCTATGGTATGGATGTGAGCATGCAAGAGAATTGGGTGGCTGAATGTTATGGCAGCAGACAGTAGACACCTATAGTGCCACCCTGACATCTGTAACACATACTGGAGTCACCATAGTAGCCAGTACTACACAGGGTGACAAAACCCACGGCAGGAAATGTGCTGAGCGACGTGTCCATATGACCCACACATGCCAGTCAGGACGGTTCACATACCCAACAACAGTCGCAGCCAGCAGGACAGGAGTAGAGCCTGAGCCATGGCCCCAGAAAGATGGCTATGGTTAACATCACCCCCAGGCCTACACAGACAGACCACAGCAGGGTAGGCAGGGGGATGTTAGTTCTGAAGGGTAGGAAGTCAGAAAGTAATATGTAGGCAACCAAAGCCATGATCTGTAGTACACTGGTATGCGTCTAGTCAGCATGATAGTTAGCAATACAGAATGAAATGGAGTACATGACATACCAGTACAGTCCTAGCAAATGTGTACAAGTGTCACGTGTGCCCCCCCCATCTTACATAGTAATGTAATAACAGTCAGGTGTGCCCCCCCCAACCCTGTGTATAAATGTAGAATCAGCCAGGTGTGCCCCCCCCGCTATGCAGAAATGTAGTAACAGTCAAAGGCAACTGATTAATGGATACCGTGCAGAAACAGCATGCTACTTGTCAGTGCACAACACAAAGGTCAGCACTGCAGCACAAACTACCTGGACACGATCCACACATTCACTACAGATGGCCATACTGGGCATGCTCACACACTTAGAGAAATGAAGGCAATGTCAGTTAACAACATACTGAAAGGTCATACTGGAGATGCTCACACACTTAAACATATGAAGGCCATGACTGCAACCACCAGTGGACCAGACATATCTGGCAGTTGCAGTTGTTAGTGCAGACACTTGTTAGTATGCACCACTCATGCCTTGTACACACAGTGGATGGGAATACAGACATGTATGTCAGGACAACACACTGTAATAAGCCAAAGGTAGATGTACATAGATGTGTGGAAGAGGGTGACTGTGACAAGGAACCATTCAGGCCTGTCCCACCCAGCACACAGCCAAAGGACCCGGAAACACATGATGTGCGCATGTCACTCACTGCAGATACTCACCACCAGTATCTGTCAGCATTACAGACTCTGTGGTGCATGTGTCAGCTGTGCAACATGACTGTACAAGGAAGTAGTCATCTAGCAGCTGTATACACGTACCTGTGACATATGATCCCATGTGTGCCCGCATGTGGCGTGTCAACCCATACATGAATGGGTTATGGCCCATGCACACACCGCCCTCCCCATAGCCCTACTATGACAAGCCTGCTGAAGTAATCTATTGTAAAATATACCTTTGAGAGAGCTGTAGCCTAATAATCTCTGTGGCGTGTGCCATAACTGTGTACTGCTGTGGTGTAATAAACAAGTTAGGTAGGAGTTCTAACCTCAGACTTGACAACTGTGTGTGTGTGTGAGTTTGTGTGCGTGTCTGTCTGATTGTGTTGAGAGCAATGCTTTTTAGGGTACTCACACTCCTTACAGTTCATATACTCAACTTTGGCAAGGCTACTGATGTCACCCGCCTAGAAATACACCTCTAGAAAGGTTGTACTCCAGTAATTTTCGTAGCACATCTTGTAACTGCTGTAGTGTGATAAAGTGGTTAGGTAGATGTTCTGACTCCTGACTTGGCAACTGTGTGTGCGCGTGTTTGTCTGTCTCTGACTGTGTAGAAAGCAGTTCTTTTTAGGGTACTCTCACTCCATACAATTCAAATAGTCTGCTTTGGCAAGGCTGCTAATGTCACGCACCTAGAAATACACCTCTGGGAAGGCTGTAGCCCAATAATCTCCATAGCGCGTCCTGTAACTGCTGTAGTGTGATAAAGTTGTTAGGTAGGTATGCTAACCCCAGACTTTGTAACTGAGTGTGTGTGTGTGTGTGTGTGTGTGTGTGTGAGTTTGTGTGCATGTCTGGCTGTCTCTGACTGTGTAGAGACCAATGCTTTTTAGGGTACTCACACTCCATACAATTCATATAGTCAACCTTGCCAAAGCTGTTGATGTCACCCACCTAGAAATACACCCCTGGGAAGGCTGTTGTCCAGTAATCTTCATAGTGCATCCTGTAGTTGCATACTGCTGTGGTGTGATAAAGTAGTTAGGTAGGTGTTCTAACCCTGAACTTGGCAACTGTGTGGTGTTTGTGTGCGTGTCTGTTTGTCTCTGACTGTGTGGAGAGCAATGCTTTTTAGGGTACTCACACTCCATACAACTCATATACTCAACTTTGGCAAGGCTGCTGATGTCACCCACCTAGAAATACACCTCTGGGAAGATTGCAGCCCAGTAATCTCTGTAGCACATCCTGAAACTGTGTACTGCTGGATTGTGATTTAGAACTGTGGTAAGGTTCCATCCCCACCCTTGGCAGTTCTGGATGTTTTGTGTGTGTTTCAATGTCTGTATATGGAGCAATGCATTATAGGCTAGTCACACTCAGTACATTTCAGATGGCCTACCTTGGCAATCATGCTGATTTGATTCATTGTGAAATACACCTTTGGGGAAGGCATTCTCTAGTAATCCTGTGGTGCGCCCTGTAACAGCTCCATGATTTAGTGTGATATAGACCTCAGTCAGTGGTTCTATACCCACACATGTTGGTTGTGGATGTTTTGTGTTTGTCTCACTGTCTGTGTAGGGAGCAATGCATTTTAGGCTAGTCACTCGCAGTACATTTCAAATGGCCTGCTTTGGCAATCCTGCTGATGTAATTCATTGTGAAATACACCTTTGGGGAAGGAGTACGCCAGTAATGTGCGTGGCATGTACTATAACTGCATAGTGATGTAGTGTAATAAACTAACTAAGTAGGAGTTCTACTCCCAGACATAACAAGCGTGGGTGTGTGTTTGTAACTTGTATCCTGTGTAGAGGTGATTGTGAGTGTGTGACCAATGTGGAGTGGGTTTTACATATTTCTTATATGGTAGTCCTACTATATATCACAATGTCCACTGTACAGGGATAACAGATGTGAAATAGCTGAGAGGCTGAGGTGTAAAGCTGTACCAATACATGTGACATTAAGGCCAAGCAATCACAGTTAGCAACCCCAGTATTACCCAGAGCACACTCTCAACCCATGTCTCATTCACACACACACACATATACATACCTAGGCAACAGCCAATATGTGGATAGTACACTGCATATTGGCCATTGATAGTAACTATGAAGTGAAAGCAGTGGGTTACAGAGGGCATGTCACCCTGTCCATCTGTCCAATATGCATGTACATGCAGACAGTGCACCTCCCCATGTTCCTCAATGGACACCTGCACCACATGTGGTGCCATCACATGTGACCCACAATAGACATATCATGCCTGACAACATGCCCTGTGTGGACAGATGCCACTGACACCAGGGAATGCTGTTAGCATGCTATCAATGTAGATGCAGGCTAAATCTGCTGCTCATTACCAGTTCCTGCCACAGGTGGGCAAGACTGGCCCATCTGATGATAATTGGTGTTCACAACATGGGCCAGACACCCCAGGTACAGTTCCACATGTCACTATACATGCATGTGGGAGCTGTGTGCATCCCAGATACTGTCCATGTCATGGACTAAAGAACACATACATGTCAAGCAATGTACAGCATTGGCCACACACAATAGTCACCCAGGTGACTGGATGAGGGATACAATACCCACCTGTGTGGGCAAATGCAGAAACTACAGCCCTGAGCCACAATGCAGACCATTGTCATGTGGCCTGATGCCAAGGTATACCCATTGCCTACCCTTGTATAGCCTGCTGGCACAGTCGACCATCACACACCCTTGCAGACATGCACCCATGCATGTCAGTACTGGTACCCTGTGTGTTGTATGGTGCGTATGTTCACATCCATACTCACTATAAACCCCATGAGCATACTGAAGCATGCTGTCTGATGTCAGACACCTCCTTATACCCTTTGTCCATACAACCTCCATATGACCCATGTGGTGCATGTGATACCTGCACAGTGATGTGTTGTGGCAATCCCACTACTGATGAGTTGTACTCCTGGCCCTGCCAAGTGTGTCAATGTGTGTGTGTCCCTGTGAGAGTGTGGCTGTGTTGACGCTGGCACCTGTTCATGCAGACAGGCACGTGTACATCACCTACCGTATAGCTACCATATCCCTGCTGCAGATGTCACTCACCATCGCATATATGTTCTGAGTGCTACACAACAGGTAACTCATGTGCCACATCCAGTAACTGCATTGAACTATGATAGCACTACATAGTTGTTAGGGGTTTGATACCCTGTGCTGGTAGGTGTATGGCACAAACAAGCATCAGTTTTATTCTCCCACCACTCCCTGACATGTCTTTGCTTCTGTCTGCCTCTCCCACTCCCACTCTGGTGGACGTGGAGGCCTATGCCTGCTTTGCTTAGGCAGCAGCATGTGCATTTTAAGTGATGATCA
The DNA here is from genome assembly GCF_019279795.1 of Protopterus annectens. NCBI lineage: Eukaryota > Metazoa > Chordata > Ceratodontiformes > Protopteridae > Protopterus > Protopterus annectens. Next base: position 612,771,355 of record NC_056730.1, on the reverse strand, counting down.
TGATCAGCTGATAGCCTCTGCACGAATTGCAACCCTCCCCTAGCTGATTGTATGCGGAAAAGCTGTGGTAACATTTTCATAGCCAATTGCATGGAAACAAACTCCAATATCTAGGAACATCATGTTGGTGTTGGCCCTTTTCATTCACTGTGAGCAGGAACTAGATCTGTTGTTTGGCAAACAGCATCTCAGATGCTTTGGGGATTTACCTCTAACAACATACACTGTGGAAACAGGGCAACACACAGGAGGGGGATGTGCCTGACCTGACTACAGACTGTAAGTGCTGCTATACTGCATGTGGAGTACTGTTGGTTTAACAGTGTGTGTGTGGATATGACTTTCCTACATGTCTCCATACCTGCCATGTCAGTTCCATGTTTATGTGGAATCCCCATCTGCAGGGTCATCTGCAGAAAGGGCTGTGTGTTTTGCCTTTGGTTTCATGTGTTACCACTGGGGCATCTATCTGTGGACTGCAGAAGGTAGTGTGAGGACTGCAGTCTGTAGATCATGAAAGCCGTGACAGTTACTGGCTTCTTATCCCTCATAGGATATATGTTGCCACAAACCCTGTTACAACAGTAAATGTATGAGGTTATCACAGCAACATGTCATTATTGGCCCTGTGTATGTGCTTCCAGCCACACCACTTTCAACCTGTGTGCATGTGTTGTGCATGAAGTGGTGTATATGTGCTGTACACCATAATTAGAGTTATCAAATCTGCTAAAAAGCCAGTGAAATATCAGACTTCTTCACACGTATGAACCTATGAATGTTATGTATAGTAGGGGTTATATTTGATGACATAACCTGGACATTCTTTGGATGTTTGTACAGTCCTTCCTGTGTGTGGGCATCAGTGTTACAGACAGCAGGTAGCAATACCTCTTACAGGAGAACTGGCACACTCAGGGCAGCTACATATTTGTAGGAGGTTTAGGAACTACAGACAGAGTGTGAGTAGAGTTGTGTTATGCTTTGTATAGTACTGGTATTACAGGGTGCGTGTGAACATACTACTTTACCTTGAATGCAGTCTGTCTGCATAGCTCTCAACTGTAGGCCTATCTTCTTGGTGGCCAGAGGTGTGCCTATTATGTGTTGTCTGTCCATCACACAGGTCCTGTGTCAGATATTTCACTAGCAGTGTGTGTGTTGAGTGCTATCAGCACATGGCTACATCCATTCCTGTTTCTAACCGCAGTTCCCTGACTAAGGGTATGTTGCAGACTATCCTGTAACACCAGTGACTTGCTTAGTGTATGGCAAAGGTTCTCTACATTTGTGCCTGTATTCCAGCCTCTGTCCTCCACCTACATATCAAGATTTGCACATATGACATGCTGTCAGAGGTTGTTCCATAGTGGGATGTGAGTATATCACACTGCCATTGCTGCCATCAGTCCACTTCTGTTGTATTCCCTACACATATGGTGGGGCTGGGGCCATATATGTGTGGGCATCACCTACACAATACATGTGTGTTCTTATGCACTCCAGACGCCAGTGTGTATAACAGTAGTATATGGCCCTGTATTATTGAGTCTGGGGGGAGCACCATAAATGACCTAGGCTGTTTAAATATGTGGGGGTATGAGGGGTGAGCTGCCTTAAGGTATCTGAATGTAAAGTGCTGTATACTTCACCTATATTTACATTACTTATATATATTGGGTTAATGGAAGCCTACTGCCTCCTGCCATACAGACTGTTCTGTTTGTCAGTGTGCATGTAATGGTGTCAGTTATGTCTTGTTATGTAACAGTTACAACCCATTTGGTCACATGATGTCTTTAACACCTAATGATTTTGTACAGAGTGTAGATAGAGACTGCTGAACTATACACCTGCATTACATACTGTTGATCGTTTGGTATCCTGTGACCCAGTCTGCCCTCACTATTGTACAATTTGAAGGGCTTGGCCTGGACATCAACAGCTGTGAACCTTTCCAGACTACTGTATTAGTATAACAGTTTCACAGTTGCATTCCTCTGTTTATTTGGATGTCAGTGTCTCAACAGCTATATGACATGGCATATAGAACTGTAATAGTACATTATGAAAGATATTCAATTTCTGCAAACCTGTGTGTGGTGTTTTCCCTATGACCTCTCTGTGGGTATATGTTGCAGGCAACAATTGTCATTTGTATGGGTGGCCCACACAGTGTCCAGTTGTTCAGGTGTTAACTGTAGGCATAGTGGCTGTTCCATATTGTGTGCACCTTCTACATATGTATCTTACTGTACATATATCTGTGTGTGTGTGTGTGTGTGTGTGTGTGTGTGTGTGTGTGTGTGTGTAGTCACATGTATATCCATATATATGCATGCATGTGTATATATATATATATATATATATATATATATATATATATATATATATATATACATATATATATATATATATATATATATATATATATATATATATATATATATATATATATACATATGTATATATGTATCTGCATATCTGTGTCTGTGTATCTGTATCCTGGGGATGTTGATGGCTTCCACATTTTACATTTCCTATGGGAGGCAGACTGTACTGCATGATATGTCACCAATACCAGCCTGATGTCATAAAGATGGGATGTAGTACTGTTAACATCTTGTGCCCATGTCGTGTCAGGTCCTGGTTACGGGATTTGCAACAATTGGTAGTGTATTGCAGGGTGGATGTGTTTGGCTGTGGGGGGGGTGCCTATTTATACAAGATGTATAGTGTGTGGGGCCTCTTAACCCCACTAACAGTACATGTGGACATGTGCGTTTGTTATTTTGCCATTGCTATCTACAGATGTATGGCCATATATACCAATATATATATATATATATATATATATATATATATATATATATATATATACACACACACATCTGCTTACATATATATAACTATGTCCGTATATACCTACAGAGATGTATATCTATGCCATCTAAGCCAACAACCTGTAATGTTGCAACTTTGTATCTCTATCATGTACATGATGTGGAGCTTTTCTCCCTAGGCATCTGCTGAAAAAGGACCTGCGTCCAGTCGGAATTTACTGGTAAACAAATGTAAATAAGTAAATATCTGCGTACACATATGTAACTTGCTGTGCATATGTAGACATATAGGTGTAGGCACATATATGTGTCGATGTAGGCATTTGCATGTATATATGTTCATATATAATAATATATATGTGTATAGTTTTAGATCTCTACATATATATATATATATATATATATATATATATATATATACACATATATATATATATATATATATATATATATATATATATATATATATATATATATATATATATATATATATATATATATATATATATATATATATATATATATATATATATACATACATATAAAGATATGTTATATCTGTTTAGATAATATATTTGCACACAGATAAATCTAGATGATGGTACACATTTTCTGTACTGTTGCATGACTGGACCGGATGATATGTTTCTGAAAACAGTTGGCTTATTTGTAAATTTTATGCTTTAGTGGTACATCACTTTGTCTGTGATGTGCAGGGTCCTGGTTTCAAGACTTGCAGGAGCTGTTTATTTTGTTGCTGGGCAGAACATAGCCTGTTGGAAACAGAGTGATGAAGGCAGTTTTGAGCAGTTGTAAGCGAGTTTGCGTGGGGGTAAGCACTGCCTACACAGGTTAAGCAATTTAGAAGCAAAGTGTAAGACACTGAAACTGGAAGTTAGCAGTGCTTAGCTCTGTACAAACCCGCTTAAAATTGCTTAAAAGTGCCTTAATCAGTCTGTATCCAACAGGCTCTGTTCTGCCCAGCAACAACATAAACAGTTCCTACAAGGCTCAAACGCAGGAACTTGCAAAGCATAGCCAAAGTAATGTACCACTAAACCATAGCAGATATGCATAAGAATGATGTTTTCACAAACATATCATCCAGCCCAGGTATTCAGCACTACGGGGAATGTATTTCAATATGTAGATGTATGTGTGTGTGTGTGTGTGTGTGTGTATGTATATATATATATATATATATATATATATATATATATATATATATATATATATATTTATATAAAACAGTATGATGTTGTCCTGTTCGATTCTCAGCTAGAGTGTCTTCTGTGTGGAGACATGCGTGAATGGGTGTACCTTCATTGAAGGTTGTGCATCAGAGCTGGCAACTCGGCATGTAAAAATCTACTGCCAATCATTAGCGGACCGGAGTTCCACTGTGGCAACCCCTAACCAGGAAAAGCCGAAAGACACACATATATATTAATATCTAAATGGATATAACATATCTATATATGTAGATATAGATATAGAAATATATATCAGTATAAACATATACATAGATATGCATACATCTATAGATATATAGATGTCTACATGCATATGTCCACCTATATACAGCAATATATATATATATATATATATATATATATATATATATATATATATATATATATATATATATATATATATATATATATATAGATATATATAATATCTATATAGGTATATGCAGACATACATCTATAGATAAAATTGGGAACATAACAAAAACATATATGTCCACATGCACCATTAATGGCTATTAGAGGCCCAAACAACATATGTCTGTCTTAGATAGGTATTCCCCCCCACAGCCAAACACGTCTGGCCTGCAATACACTACCAACTGTTGTAGATACCATAACCAGGACCTTACATGACAAGGGCACTACATGTTAACAGTCCTCCATCCCACCCATATGATGTCAGGGTGGCATCAGTAACATATCATATCATGCAGTACAGTCAAGTGAAGTGTCATGCCTGGGCATGCTCAGTAAGTAGCTGGGATCCCTCATACGATCCAACAGGCCTACACTTGACAATGGATTCACCACTGTTGCCAAGGACACCCACAAAGCAGTGTATAGCTAAATCAGGGATCTCAATGGCAATACTCACATCTGCTCTGAATTACAGCACAATGGCGGTATTAGATAGAAGCAACAGATAATGCCAAAATCCAGGCAGATGAGTTCACTGCACACATGAATCCCCTCTCACCCCCTGTACACCAGACTGATGCAAGGTTATTGTAATTCAGGATGAACAGGTAAGAACCACACTCTCCAAAGCCAGTAACACAGCATCCATGGGACCAGAAACCAACACAGGCTGCATTCTACACATACTACAGAAAATATGGAACTCTACCTAAGTACTGTCTTCAATCATAGATTAAACTCAGGGTTTCTGCCAACTAAATGGCACACAGCAACATTCATCCCACTCCACAAAGGGTGCTCCACCATGTCAGCTGGGAAATACCATCCAGTAGCCTGATCAGGGGCGGCTCGTGGCATAGGGCTGCCGGACTGCAGCCCCCTCAAAAATAAAAAAGAGAAAGAAAAATGAAAGAAAAATGAAAAATAAAAAAAAAATACTTTTCGAAATTCGCGGACTTCGCGCATGCGCATAGACCAAGTCCCGACTACTGTCGGTCTATGCGCATGCTCAAGGCAGTCCGGCCGTCCCCATAGGGGGACACAAGGAGACATCTGTGCACTTTTACAGTGCACAGACTCGCCAGGATTATGGGTCGCGTCCGGACTGCAAGAGCAGCAGCAGGGACTCGGGACAGAGCATTAGGGATCTTTTAGGATCTCGTCGGGCAGGAGCATTAGGATCTCGCGGGTCTTTTCAGTATTGTGTGGGAAGGATGTACGTTAGCTAGCTGGATGTATTCAGGTAAGGTGCCTTTTAATTTACAATGTTTATTTGTATGGTGCTTATGCTTTACTGGAGTATTTGTGTGTGTATGGTGCTTATGCTTTACTGGAGTTTGTGTATGGTGCTTATGCTTTACTGGAGTTTGTGTATGGTGCTTATGCTTATGCCCCAGGTGCTTATGGTGGTGTGGTAGGGAATGCCTCAGGCTTGAACCCTGTACCCTGTATGCAGGTGTTAAAGACTTGAGTTCCCTACCCACCACCATTTGTAAAAAAAATTCAGATTTTTGCCTCATATTCGATCTGATCTGTTCCTCATAATATCTGTGGTTTGTAAATGTTGCAATGCTTGATATTTGATGGTGTAGTAGTAGCATTGTTGCCTCACAGCTGCAGATTCTTGGGTTTGATTCTTGGCTGGGGTTCCTTCTTTGTGGGGTCTGTATCTTCTCCCTGTGTTTGTGTGGGTTTGCTTTTGTGTCCTCCCATGTTACAAAGACATGTCTGCATTATTTCTTCCTGGGCCTCTGCTGAAAATTGTTTATTTGTTCCAAGTCAGACTGTCCTGATTAAAAACTGTTAAATAAAATTGACAGGCATTTGAATTTCAGACTTAAGGGTTTCTGAAGGTTTAATTCCTTGCATATTTGATGGTGCAGTGGTAGTATTGTTGCCTCACAGCTATAGGTTTTCTGGTTTGATTCTTGGTTGGGGTGGCTTCTGTGTGGAGTCTGCATCTCCTCCATGTGTTTGTGTGGATTTGCTCTGGTGCCCTGCCATTTTACAAAGACGTGTCTGCAGTTTTAATCCCTGCTGAAAATTGGTTTTGTTCTGTCCGCAGTAAAATTGACAGGCATTTGAATTTCAGACTTCAGGTTTATGAATGTTTAATTCCTTGTGTAATTGATGGTGCGGTGGTAGTATTGTTGCCTCACAGCTATAGGTTTTCTGGTTTGATTCTTGGTTGGGGTGGCTTCTGTTTGGAGTCTGCATCTCCTGCCTGTGTTTGTGTGGATTTGCTCTGGTGCTCTGCCATTTTACAAAGATGTGTCTACAGTTTTAATCCCTGCGTCTCTGCTGAAAATTGTTTTTATTCTGTCCGCAGTAAAATTGACAGGCATTTGAATTTCAGACTTCAGGTTTCTGAATGTTTAATTCTTTGTATAATTGATGGTGCAGTGATAGTATTGTTGCCTCACAGCTATAGGTTTTCTGGTTTGATGCTTGGTTGGGGTGGCTTCTGTCTGCATCTCCTCCCTGTATTTGTGTGGATTTGCTCTGGTGCCCTGCCATTTTACAAAGACGTGTCTGCAGTATTAATCCCTGCGTCTCTGCTGAAAATTGTTTTTGTTCTGTCCGCAGTAAAATTGACAGGCATTTGAATTTCAGACTTCAGGTTTCTGAATGTTTAATTCCTTGCATAATTGATGGTGCGGTGGTAGTATTGTTGCCTCACAGCTATAGGTTTTCTGGTTTGATTCTTGGTTGGGGTGGCTTCTGTGTGGAGTGTGCATCTCCTGCCTGTGTTTGTGTGGATTTGCTCTGGTGCCCTGCCATTTTACAAAGATGTGTCTGCAGTTTTAATCCCTCGTCTCTGCTGAAAATTGTTTTTGTTCTGTCCGCAGTAAAATTGACCGGCATTTGAATTTCCAACTTCATGTTCTTCAGAATACATAGTAGCACAACCTTTTTTTTTTTTTTAGCAATTTTCGAAGTTTATAAGATGAATATTTTAAATTTGTCCCTATTTTTGGGACTGTATTCCCCCATTATTGGCTTCGTCCAGGTTTTTGTGCTAAGGTTGACAGCTATGGCAAGAACTGAATTCACTGAATATGTTTGAGGGCTGTATTTTCCTCATTACTGGGTTTGTCCAGGTGTTTTGTACTAAGAGGTTGACAGCTATGGTGAGAACTGAATTCACTAAATGATAGCCATTTAAGTTTCAGTCTTCCTCTCTTTACAAAGCAGCTGATGTGGCATAGTGGTATGTTACTCTGACTGTTTTTTGCTCAGGGACCTTGGCAGTAAAATATATGGTGGCAACAAAACATTTTATTCTAGCAACTTTCCAAGATTATACAAGCAATGTTTAATGTGTCCCTGTTTTTGGGCTTTTGACCCCAATACATTTTGCCTTTTTCCTGTTTTCTTTTGCTGCGTTGTTGAGATGCAGTTGAGTATTGAGTAGATTTTACAAGGAACTGAGAGCTGCAGGGGAATAGAAGTTTAGTGCTTTGCCAAGTTAATACTATAGCACAACCGGCTGTGTACTTGCTTTTGATGCAGAAGGTTGTGGGTTCTACTCCCACAAAGGGTAGATGCTGCCGTACTGAGAATGTTCTCCTTGGTGAAGATACTAACTATGAGTTCGTTATCAGTTTGCCATCCATTTCCTCTTGCAATATTATTACTAGCTTATCATTTTTTTAATGTAATATAGACAATTTATTCCTGAGGGGCAACAGACACTTTATTTTCGATGAAACCATGAAATATAAAGGTGATTGCTAGCAGCAACCACTTCATTAGTTACAGATTTCTTTAATGTGGAATTATTTAGATGACTGACTTCAGAGATTGTGCATATTTACTGATAATGGACTGTAGAATTGTGCATATTTACTGATAAAGGTGGACTGTAGAATTGTGCATATTTACTGATAATGGTGGACTGTGGAATTGTGCATATTTACTAATAATGGTGGACTGTGGAATTGTGTATATTTACTAATAATGGTGGACTGTGGAAGTCTGAGTAGACTTTTTATGATAAATGTTCTCAACTGGGCAGTTTTGCCATTATGGGTGCATATGGTTTGTTTATTGCTTACTGGAAAAATGTTCAAAACAAATTTAAAACATCCTGTAACAAGTGTACTGTATTGTACAAGGAATATAATTTTAGTACAATGAGGAAGGTGTATCAAAGAGCACATGTATGTTTCATATGCAAGGAGCCTATGATTGAAAACAGCCCAAAATTAATCTTTATCTGCCACTGGCAAAATGTATTTTCTTTGAATGTGGGTTTCAATGCTGTTTCAATGAATGTGAGTTTCAAGGGCAGAGAAGTTTTAATGCTAAGTTTTCATTGTGAGACTGCATTGCTTTGTTTAACAGATGACTTAGTGTTTGTGCTGTAAAATACAAAATAAAACTTTCAAATGAAGTCCAACTCATCATAGAAGTAAAGCAGTATGCACATTAGTGTTTATGGTAAATGGAGTGAAATAGCCAAGTATAATGGTTCATTGGAATGGCTGCAGAGGCTCCATTCAACCATTATTTTGTCAGGGGAAGGGCAGCAAACTCAGACAGGCCCAGCTGAACTATACCTCCCAACTGTCCAGATTTTCAAAGAATGAATAGATTTTTGCTTCTTATTTTTGGTTTGTTCATAAAATTTGTAGTTTTAATTCCTAAATGATTTGCCAGAAGTCACTCTAAGTTTCAGACTTCATAACCTTCAGAAAAATGCATGTTAAAGTAAGAGCTGTTCTATCAACTGTCTCAATTTATACAAGAGCAATTTTAGTACTGTTTATATGTGCCCCAATATATTTGGCCTTGTTCAGATTTACTGCATTAACAGGTTGAGAGGTACATGCAAATAAATTGCTTTATAGAATTAGGCATAGCCAACCTCTCAACTGTCCCCAATTTTTGGCTCAAAATGTTGCTCTTCCCCCTTATAATCCCTCTGCAAAATAGCAATTTTGGAAGAAAACATGGAGGGTTTACAATTAAGAAATAACTGTAATAATCAAAGTTATAGATTACTTGAAATGCATGTAGATTCTTTTATATTTTGTCAGCTGCTTAAGGTAGCAGTACTAATATTAAAGTGTCCCTTCTTTGACAGGTAGCAGCTGTATTGTGTGTCTATTTTATATTTTTGCATCACGTTTTTGTCCATTTTTCATAAAATTGTGTTTTTTGGCAAATTAGTGACATCACTAAAGACTGAAGTTAGAAAATGACAGACATTTGAGTTTTAGATTTTATACCCTTCAGAAAATTCATACTAATGCAAGACCTATTCTATTATCTTTCTAAGTTTATTAGAGCAATATTTAAAATTGTCCTTATTGTTGGGCCTTTGTCCCACTTCTGTGTATGGCTTTGTCCAGATTTCTTGCTCTTGAGGTTGAGAGGTATGACAAATGTGTCAGGGCCATCACAGTCAGCCAGAGATTTCAAATTGTGGCATGCTTGTTGCAACCCACTCCCCATGTAGTGACTCTGGATGTGTCCAAGCAAGGCAAGGAGTAGTTGTATCTACCTTGGATGGGGAGGACACACTGCATAAGTACTACAGTGGCTTTTCATCTGTCCTTGATTTTGCAGAATGGTCTGGTTTCTGTCATATTTTTGTACTGTTGATTTATGCTTATTACTCAAAGTGCCTGTTGCTCTGTGTTTTAAGTAGCAATGCTTTAATGACCATAAGGTAAGCTTGTCTGAGATCGTAAGATGCAAGTAAGCTTTAATAAGCATACTGTTAAAGAATTGCCAACATTGAAAGCCTTTCTGCTGTTGCCATGCAGAGAATACTTGACTAGATAATGTATAAGCCTTGGGTATTAAAGGACAGGATTCCATTATTTTAAAAAGCTCATTACACTTGTTGGAGACTTCCAGTCATCTCTACAGACTTTACCGTAAACTAAACAGAATGCCAATCATGTGTGGTCCATAACCTGTACAGTAATCCTTTAAGCAATGTATCTTGAGCTTGTTTCTTGTTTGCTTTTCATTTTTACTTTTATCATGTTTTCCCCATGAAACAAGTTGTCAGGCAGCAGGTCTTTTTGGATAAGAAACATTTTTACAAGTGGGGGCATCACATAGATTTCTACTTTCAGCATGTTACTTGGTACTTTAATAAAGCTGAATATATTATAATTAGGACTGCAGTGCAAGGAGAAGTGGTTTGAGTTGAGTGCTTCTGGTTTTTCTTATACTTGATTTTGACTGGCATTCCAGTAATGTATTTAAAAAGTAATTTATTTTTTCATGCCTCACAACCTTTTGTTTCCATCTAGATATTAAGTAAGCTGTCATGCAGCCAATGCATTGAAATATTTTTATTCTTCTACACTTATTTTTGTCTTGATTGGACTTTCATAATGATGGTTTGCCACCCAGGGCAGCGTATTTAATTAAAGTTAGTTTTTTGTGGTTTTGTGCATAGCTCCTCCCCTTTCTGGTTGACCACACCCCCTCCCCTTGACCCCACCCATTCAGCTGTCTCCTGCAGCCCCCCTGTGATTTGAAGTCACCAGCCGCCACTGAGCCTGATGAGCCTGATCTGCAGGGACATGGAACATATCAACAATGAACCCATGGCCAATGTCACTGGTAATCTTAAAATCCTGGACCCCACCAATGTCGGGCTTGTCAAAGGCAGAGAATGCCATGTAAACCTAGTATTCCTCCTTGAAGCAGTCATGGCAGTTGTAGATGAGGGTGAGGGGGTTCACACAGCCTATGTAGATCATAGCAGGCTTGTCCACACTATCCCACAGATAGGAATGTGTGTAGATGTGAAGGGATCTACCTCCATTCACAAATTATGTTTCCCACAGGACTGCTTGGCAAATGCCAATATTCCACAGGTGCCATGCTGTGGACATACAGTCCTTCACAGGTCATAGATGTGTTAATGCTCTCCTCCACACTATAGAGGTGTGCAGTAATACTGGGGTTGCTATAACTAACTGGGTGTGGCTGTTGTGGATACATCCACCATCATTGCAGTTACTGTTGCATCTATCCCCCAACATAGCTGTCTGTAATACTGTACAGTGTATGTTATCAGGTTGAGCAGTTGTCGTTTACACCATTTGTAGTAGTAGAGTGTCTCACACCCTCCTAAGGGTAGGGCTATGCCACCAGCAGTGGCACACCCATGTTACTGAGGTGAGGATTGCAGTAGAGCGGGGAAAGGGACATACACCCTGCTGTTAGCATTTTCAATATCATTCAAATAGCAGACCGCATAGATACTAATGTGTGGTTTTGCCTATCCTGTCTTGGTGAGGTTACATTGCCAACAGATGTGTTACCTGCACAGGGACATACCTCCATGTGTACAGTCTTGTATCTGTACTGCATCCAAACCAAAGGCTGAGTGTGTTGTACCCAGCCTTGTCATGTGTACCAGCCACTACACTTACCGGTGTCCACTGTAGAAGACCTGCTGACACCACTACACCCATCAGCCATGTGGCACATGGACAACCACAACCCAATCAGAATAGATAATGGTGAAAACAATACAGCATTGTTAATAACACCTATAATGCATCATGGCTGCACAGCTACACATTCCAGGATGTTAGCATTTCACTTTACTGCTGACAACCTGCTACACAGAATTCCATTGCTACACTGTTGTACAGTCACCCTGTGCATCAGAACCATGTTAGCCTGTCCCTCCATCAATGTACGGATGACAGGATGTGGCACAGGTATCATCATATGCACAGGGTGTGTTGTTGGTTTGCCAGAAGCCTAGGCTGAACCATACAAGTGACAACATGTGTTTGTGTGTGTGAGGGGGCTGAGTAGTGTTATGAGCCAATTGTGATGTGTGTGCAGGTATCTGGTTGTCCTAGGTTTGTTGATGTGTGTGTGTGTGTGTCTGCATGCACACAGGTCCACCATGTGACTGCCTATACAGGGATTTGTGAGACAGCTGCAGTCCATACCTGGCAGGGTTTGCAGTTCACCATCTCCGGCCATGGACGTGGGAACTGTGCCTGGCAGGGGTGCCACAGACACTATCAGTTACAAAGCCAGATAGGGTATTGTCCCCCCCGAGGTTGACAAACATCCATTGGATCCAGGTCCCTCCCGGGACTGGCCAGGGCGACATGCACGTGGCCTGCTATGATGATCTGTGGACAACAACCACTGCTGTGCTGGGGCTGGTACTGCCACTATGGGAGCGGCTGTGACTGGTGGGATTTCCATGGTGACCTCCAGCTGCTGATGTTGCTGGCATATGTCCACATGGCTGTCGTAGCCCTCCTGCCCTGTCCTGATGCATAGACATGACATTGTTGATGACATCCAATGTCTCACCCCACCATTTATCCATAACGTCGATGAAATTATGAATGGCATCTGCTCGGACATGGATGTTATCATTTACAGAGGTGTGATAAGCCCTCTGTGCCCTTAGACCCTGTCTGGTATATCATTCCATTCATGCCTGTGCCTTCATGACAGCCCGGAACATGCGTGTGGTAGATATATATGTGGCGCATCTGCCAGGGGCATAATGACCAGCAGTGCTCTGACTAGCACCCCTGAACATCTTCCTATGTGGTACCCCAACGGGCATCCGACTATGGCTGCTGTGTCCTGACACACATGCCATGGATACCACACTGTCTTGGCCAATGCCAACCATAGACTGTCCCTCAGTTAAGGCCAACAGTGATGAGGTTTGCAAAGGCAGTGTGACTGTGTGCGTGGATGGGATGGATAATTGTGGGATGTCAATTCGTGGTCCAGCGTCAACCCTTGACAACCCTGCCTGTGCCTCAACACACCTATTTTCATGGTCACTGTCTGTAACAGTGACACCAGATTCCCTGCAGGAGAGACCCAGCCCCACCTCGCCACCTGTGAAGGGAAAACAGGAAATGGACTGTAAGACTTGTACATCACCACTTAACAGTACATACACACTCACACACACACACACACACACACACACACACACACACACACACACACAGACACACAGACACACACACACACACACACACACACACACACACACACACACACACACACACACACACACACACACACACACACACACACACACACACACACACACACACACACACACACACACACATGCACATGCACACACATGCAGATATATGCATGTGTATATATATATATATATATATATATATATATATGTGTGTGTGTGTGTGTGTGTGTGTGTGTGTGTATATATATATATATATATATATATATATATATATATATATATATATATATATATATATATATATATATGTGTGTGTGTGTGTGTGTATGTATATATATATATATATATATATATATATATATATATATATATGTGTGTGTGTGTGTGTATGGGCCGGATTCACGAAGGCTTACATGGAGTGTAAGAGTAGTGTAAGATGGCAGACAGGCAATATGTCTGCCAAGAGATTCAGCAATAGCCAGCAGGGGCGTGCATGAGAGCTTATAAAGCTACTCTTGCACGGACAGTGTTATGGTATGCAAATTACCTCATTTGCTGCTGAAAGCTATGCAAATGAGGTAAATTTGCATTCCAGGAAACACTAACCTGTCCATGTACGAGTAGTGTTATTTGCAAAAATGTACTCCGTGTGTAAAAGAGTACCGTTCTGCAAACAGCTAAATGGAGCTATGACAGTCCCAAATAAAGGATGCATCTAGTTGAGGAAGCAGGCCAATGGCTAGATATAAGGCCATTGGCATTTGCAAATGTTGTAAATCCTTAAAATCCAATTTTTCCCACGATCGCCAATGTTTAAGCGTAGCGCAGCGGTGCGCAAACGTGCTGCGCTTTAAATAAAATGAAAAAAGTGAAAAATAGCCACAAATGGGCAATTCCACTAAAAAGCTTATTCTGCCATGCAGGTGAGTGGCAGGCTGAAAACAACATGGCCACTGAGCAGTGGTTGCTAAGGGGAGGAAGCTCAGTGCGAGAGATGTAACCAAGCATTAGTAGGCAATCCTATGCAAATGTGGATAAGGATAGTGAATCCCAATTCTCCCCGGCATGTTAGCCATGTCCCTAGAGTGTAAATGTAGGAGTAGGGGAGTAGTAGTGTAGAAGATAGGTGACATCATGAGGGGGTATGTCTGAAAGACTGTAAGCTGATTGGAGCAAGATGGCTTGTGTTTGCCCTGATTTGCTCATCATTGCAAGAGGCGTGTCTACAGTTGCCCTAGCTGAAAACAAGAAACCAAAGGTGTACGCCGTGGATATATCTGAAATTTCTTGCAAACACGTGTGCGCCCGTGTGCGCATGTTTGCGCGGCACTGCCCCTTGTGGAAACAGAAAGGGAAAAAGCAAGGAAAAGAAGTAGTAGGAAGTTAACCAAGGAGAATTAGCAGAGCTACCTGGTGAAATATATCAGAATCAGCCAATTACACAGGCAGTAGACTAGCCCAGCCCAGCCCTTTAAACTCTGCAAACAGCAGTCTACCATGTTTTTTCCCAAGAACTCTGCAACACTGCAGTATACAAAGAGTGAAAACTTAAAAAGCTTAAATCAGACAAAATGTTAGGGGCTGCTATTGCTATCATAAACCAACATGTGCAAGGTGCTGAGGATGGTGATGTTGTGAATGCTTCAGAGCAACCCACAGTGAGGAGGCAGAGAAGAGTGTACAGACCCAGGGTAACCTACCAGGGGCTACATGGCCTGGAGATAGTGGAGCGCTATAGAGTGGACAGAGACCTCCTGCAGCAAATTGTTGAGCTGTGCCGGCCACACCTCACACACAGAACCAACAGAGGGGAACCCATCCCAGTGGATACCAAGGTATGTGTTGGCCTACGAATACTAGCTACAGGTACCTTCCAGAGACCAACTGGTGATATGATGGGGGTTTCACAGGCATCAGCATCCAGGGTACTGCACCAGTTCCTGGATGCCATGTCAGCACATGTTGGTGAGCACGTATATTTCTCCAATTCCAGTGAGGCATTGGCCATCAATATGCATCTATTCCACCAAATAGTAGAATACCCTGAGGTAGTGGGTGCAATAGACTGCATGCACATACACATCAAAGCACCACCCGGTGAGTGGGGTAGGGTCTACATCAACCACAAGGGCTTCCCCTCCATCAACTGCCAGGTCATGTGCGATGCCCAGGGCATAATAATGAATGTGTGTGCAGGCTGCCCTGGAAGCTATCATGATTCCCACATCTGGCATCAGACACAGCTGTACCAGAGATTTGTCAATGGGGACATCCCTGACGGTCACCTAGTGTGGGATGCTGGAAATGCACTTGAGCCGTGGCTGATGACACCCATCAGAAATGCACACACACCCGAACAAGAACACCGTAATGAGGCACAAGCACAAACAAGAAACATTATTGAGCGTGTGTTTGGGATGCTCAAGTCACGGTTCCAGTGCCTGGACACATCTGGTGGAGCCTTGCAGTACTCACCAACTACATGTACCCAAATTGTCATGGTATGTGCCATGCTACACAATATGATCCTGCAAAAACAGCAGCAGCAGGAACAGCATGGGACAGGGCCAAACAGCCCACCACCATTGCCAAGGCCTGCACAGGAACAGTGTGACTCAGAGGAGGAACAACCTGAGCCTGCCCCAGTAGGCAGAAGGAGGTGTGGCCAGTATGCCCTGGCCTTGACAAAGAGGCAACACATAGCACATATACTGAATCAGTAGGAACCCTGGAAATGACACCTCTCTCTGACTCGCACATACAATAAAAGGGATGCCTAACTTGACACTACCTGTTTTCAAACATGTATAGGGAGTGTATTATGTGCATCCGATATAGGCAGCCCTGCAGGACCACCTGTGGCATGATCACCCTATTTTAAGCAATATAAGGCAGTGCTAAGCACATTTTACCTCTATTTAGCATATTTAAGCACAATTGCCTATGCAAACAGATAACAGCAGTCCATGCAGTGTGATGCAGGTTGGGTAGGCTATGAAGTCACAAACTATTATACATGAAATTGGAAGCTAAGATCTGTAGTACAGTAGTAGGCCTCAAACCAGTACGATAGGCAACAGTACAGACTGAAATGGAGTACCTGACATAGCAGTGGAGACCTAGCAAATGTGTATAAGTGTCAGGTGAACCCTTCATCCTATGTACACCCACAGTAACAATCATGTTTGCCCCCTGGGTAGAAATGTACAAATAATAGCTGTCCCCCTTGTATGTAGAAATGTTGATAAGTCTATGCGAAGTGACTCATGGAAGCCCTGCAGGCACAGCGTGCTTCCTGTCGATGTACAACGCAAAGGTGAGCCCTGAAGTAGAAACCGACATGATTTTTTCACACACATATACTATATATGTCCATACTGGGCATGCTCACACACTTAAACAAATTTAGCAAATCTCAGTCAGCAACATACTGAAAGGTCATACTGGGCATGCTCACACACCTAAACAAATTTAGCAAATGTCAGTCAGCAACATATTGAACAGTCATACTGGGCATGCTCACACACTTAGGCCATGACTGAGTACAGCAGTGGTCCACACATATCTGGCAGTTGCATATGTTATACCCCAGGAACCTGTCACTATTCACCAATTCTGCCTTGTGCACACAGTTATATGAAAACAGACACATATAATATATTGGAACCCTGTCATAATCAAACTATGTACCACAAGTACTTAAGTTGTTCACAGAAAGTGAAAAAGCAAAGATCGATAAACCTGCAATCAGTATCATGAATAAACAATGTGCACTCCAAACAGTATCCAATCCATGTTCTGGCAAAATAATCTGTGAAGGAGTCCATAGAGAACCATGATGCTTCCTTCCGCTATGTCATAAATAGCAATTTACAGTCAGATATGTCCTGAGTCAGTGTAAACTGTAAATGACTGACATTGCCAACATCTTGTCAGATAGGCTCATACATACATACCCCCCCTCTCACTGACAAAAGGCCCTATCATCATACCTGGAGATTGTGAAAGCACAGATATCACATATAGAATGGGTAAACAGCATCTTCCAAACCTGAAAACATGACGTCTATGGGAATACATTGTTTCCATAGCTGTGGCATAAGTGAACTCCAGAACAAACAGACCCTGCACCTGAACAGTCTGTTGAGCTTCACCCTCTGTACAGGTTATGAAACTGTTGAATGTGTTACACAAACATTTGGCACACTCCACAAGTGCTGGTGCACAACAGACCATGGGAACTATTGTCTTATAAGCCTATTAAGCCTGATCTGCAAGGCCATGGAGTCCAACATGATGGAACTCATAAACAGAGCTATTGGGAGCCTACAAATACCCAACCCTATCAATTTTGGTTTGGCCAGGGGCAAATCATGGTTCCCAAACCTGCTAGACTGTTTTCAAGGCAGTCACCCAAGACATACATCAATGAAATGAGCTACACACATCCCACATAGACCTTGAAAAGCCCTTTTCCAACATCCCAGACACATGTCGTATCCACAAAATCAACAACCTGTGCATAAATATGTATGTCATCTGATGGATTGCCAACTGGGGCACAGATAGATCACACAAGGTAAGAATTGTGGTCACCTGTTTAAGCTGGTAACAACTGCTGTCCCCCATGGCTCAGTCCTGGGACCCCTCCTGTCTGGTGTATAGTTTCAGAAATATAGTCAAATACATGAGGGCTATGTTTAGCAAAGTTTGTGAATGACTGCAAAAAAGATGTCATAATCGATGTTTGGGACAACAGAGACATCCCTAAAAGGGGACTCAGTCAGACAGATGTGGTGTCAAAATTATGGCCTCGAGCTACAGTCATACAAATACCACATAGGTGCCAACACCCTAAATATGGAGGTGATAATAAGGGATCTAGGGACACATGTGGATAGTCATCTCTACTTCCAGAAACACATTCACAAAGTGGTCAGACAATCATGCCATGTGTTCCCACAAACTGCCATGGTCTTTGCATGTAGGTCAAAGGAGGTTCCCCTCTACTCATCAGTCATCAGACCCATCAGAGAGTACCACAACACACATACGATGAATCTGACTAGGCACCTGCAGCAGCTGGAAAGACCACTGAAGTACCTCAACAAGAGGATTACTGGCCTGAAACAGTTCCCCATGCAACAAGACTGAATTTAACTCAATCTGTACTCTGTTGCATACTGTCTACTCAGGAGATCTCTGCCCAACAGACAGGTCCATGTCATGGCAACACTCCGATCTGCTCTGAGTTACAGCTCAATGGCACTAAATATACAGACCCAACTGATATTGCCAACATCCTGGCAGATAGGATCAGTGCTAACTTTACCCCCATCTCATCCATGAAAGAGCACATCTCTATAACGGAAGACTGCAAAGTTGCTGCCATCATGGTTGCACAGGTAAAAAACACTCTCCAAAGCCAGTATCACAGCATCCATGGGACCAGATAACATCCCAGGCTGTGTTCTACACAAACTACAGAACGAACAGGCACCACACCGACGTACCATGTCCAGTCATAGCCTCACCTCAGGCTTTGTGCCTACTGAATGGTGCACAGCGACGGTTATCCCACTACACGAGGGTGGAGACACCACGGACCCCATGAACTGGCGCCCCATTAACCTGATGAGCCTGCTCTGCAAGGCCATGGAATGTATCATCATACAACTTATAAAAAAATACATTGGTAAACTCCAAACTCTGGACCACAACCATGGTGGGCTTGTAAAATGCAGATCATGTCTTCTAAACCTGATAGATGACATTGAAGCAGTCACCAGAACCGTAGACAAGGGTAAGGTGGTTCGCACAGCCTATGTAGATCGTGAAACGGCTTTCAACACCATCCCCCACTCTGGAATTATAGATAAACCCACTAACCTAGGTATAAACTGCTATGTCACAAGATGGGTTGCCAACTGGCTCACTGACAGAACACACACTGTGAAAGTAGCAGACTCCAAGTATGACTTTGGACCAGTGAGGAGTGCAGTACCACAGTGATCAGTCCTGGGTCCTGTCCTGTTTTGTATTTACATCCCTGAAGTAAACTTTAACATGGAAGGTCTGTGGCTAATGAAGATTCCAGATGACTGCAAACTAGGAGCCATAATTTTAAATACTAAAGATGTGGACATCCTACAAAAGGGCCTCACTGAGACAGATGCCTGGAGTCAAAGCCATGGCCTCAAGCTCAATACCAATAAGTGCATTGTCATCCCCTTTGGTAAAAACTCTGTGGCCATGAACTACAACATAGGCGGTAGTATACTTAACACTGAAAGTGTGATAAGAGACCTTGGGTCACAGGTGGACAGAGGACACACCTGTGATAATCACATCCCCACAGTAGTCAGGAAATTCTTCTACATGGCACACCTCATCACAAAAGGTGTCTCATGCAGAATAGAAGAGGACATTGTTCCCCTCTACCCATCATTCACTAGCTCCATAATAGAGTACAATGCCCCTTTTGCTATGTACCTCACAAGACATCTACAACAACTGGAAAGCCTGCAGAAATACCTCACAAAGAGCATTAGCAGCCTGAAATACATGCCATACACAGACTGTCACAAAATGCTCCAGCTGTACTCTCTCGCATATCGCCTACTCAGAGGTGATCTCTGCCTAACATACAAAGCTATGTCAAACACAGAGCTGTTGGACATGCTCCATGTGAAACACTCACAATCCCTCTGATCCTCAGCCAGCCAAAACCCAGAGTGAAATACAAAAGGAAGGGGTGTATCCATTTACCTTATGGATACCCACACCTTCAGGTTAGTGGCACAGCATGAGGCCCTGTAGACAATGCAAGTGCAACCAACATTGGGCAAAGCTGCTTATCAGATTGTAGCCTGCTACATATCACATACCTTGTTTCAGGAACCTCACTCAGTATTCCTGAGAACAGTGGAAAATGTAAAGGTCCTATCAAACACCATTATATGAGGAGATTACAACTACCCAAACATTGAGTGGGAGAATTACTCATGTACGATGTCCTTTGCCCAGTGTTTCCTAGAGTTTAAAAACTGAAACGCCCTGGAACAGCTGGTCACCACGCCCACTAGAGGTGACAACATACTGTACCTGATCATCACCAACATGGGGTACCAGTGTTCCACAACAGAGATAAACCCCTCACTGGTAATATCAGATCATAAAGTAATCACACTGGACATCCACATCCCGCCCCCTCCCCCCCGTCAAGGAAATCATTGTGAAAACATATTCAAAAGAAAACTGCACACTTCCCAAGACCAAAGTGGAAAGTTTCAAAGTCCCCTTGCTATAGGATAATGCTATACAGTCTGCCAAATGATTTACAAGTGCATTCTATGAGCATCTACAGGGATGCATGGATCGAGACATCCCAAATAAAACCAAGATGCACTCCTCCAAAAATAGGAAACCAACCTGGTGGTCGTCGCACATAAATAAGCTATACAACAGAAGGAGGAAACGAACACATAACAGAGCAAACTTCACAAAAGGAAAGGCATTACTGATCATTATTAGGAAGAAACAATGATCGCTCATAAAATAATCCAAGGCCAGTTTCTAAAGACAAATTGCCAAGGAATGTAAGAATAACAACCACAAAGCCTTTGTTAGCTATGCCAAACATTTAGGTGGCAACTCTCAAATATGCTGTCAGCTACTGCAAAATGGCAAAAAGATACACTGAACCAACTTACATTGCCCACATCCCGAGGGACAAGTTCAGTGTAAACCCCCCCCCCCGCATCACCCCCAGAAGGGCCTGTGTCCATCCCAGAAGAATGCAGAGCACCAGACTTCATGGACATGCAGGTAAAAACAGCCCTCTCCAAAGCTAAGAACACAGCATCAATGGGACTGGATGGTGTCCCAGGCTGTGACTTACACCAGCCTCAAAAGGAACTACACCCTCACCTACATTCACTGGCCTGACTCAACCTTACCACAGGCTATGTACCCAAAGAATGGCATACAGCAACAGTCATCCAGCTCCACAAAGGAGGTGCCACAACAGAACCAGGAAACCATTGCCCTATTGGCCTACTCAGCCTGGTCTGCAAAGCTATGGAGCAAATTATCATGGAACCCATAAACAGAGACATTG
Organism: Protopterus annectens; assembly: GCF_019279795.1. Taxonomy (NCBI): domain Eukaryota; kingdom Metazoa; phylum Chordata; order Ceratodontiformes; family Protopteridae; genus Protopterus; species Protopterus annectens. The sequence goes on along the minus strand of NC_056730.1, from coordinate 612,749,761 downwards.
GGGACCTCCAGACACTGGACTCTACCCAACTTGGCTTTGTTAAAGGTAGATCCTGCCTCCTAAAGCTAATTGACTTATTTGAAACAGTTACCAAGGACATAGATGGAGGTGAAAGTAGTTCACCCAGCCCACCTGGTCCTCACTAAGGCCTTTCAACACCATTCCCCACTCTGGCATCATGGACAAGCTTACCAGCTTGAACATTAACAGCTATGTCACAGAATGGGTGGCCAACTGGCTCACAGATCAAACACACATGTTCAGAGTTGTGTGTCCCATGTCCGACTCTAAATCAGTCACAAATGGCATCCCACAGGTATTGGTTCCGGGACCCCACCTGTTCAGTAGATGTTGTTCAGATGTACAGGCAAGCATGGGAGGAGTATGGCTGAACAAGTTTGCAGATGACTGCTAACTGTGGTCCATACTCGACTCTACAGCTGACACAGACATCCTCCAGAAGGGTCTTACAGAGACAGATACCTGGTGTCAAAACAATGCCCTCAAGCAGAATGCCAAAGAATGCATAGTCATCCCCTTTGGATAAAATAAAGTGCACACAAATCACCACATAGGTGGTAATCCAGTATGTACGGAGAATGTAATTATGGCCCTGGGGACCCAGGTAGATAGTAAACTCTCTTTTGATGATCACATTGCCAAAGTGTTTAGAAATTCTTTCTTTGTAGCCCACCTAATGTAACCCACTTTTTCTAGTCTGATGATGTCACCATCCTACAAATGTACCTGTGGAAAAGAAAGCTTCTAGTAATGTGTATAGAGTGTTGTGTAAATGCGTACTGCTGTAGTCTCATAAAGTAGTTAGGTAGGGGTTTGAATCCTGCACTTGGCAGCTGTATGTGAGTGCGTGTGTATTTCCTTGTAGAGGAGCAACCATTTTGGAGACAACTACAACACCTTAAAAGTTGTATACTTATCTTTGTCAAGTCTGATGATGTCACCATCCTACAAATATACCTGTGGAAAGTAGAGCTGCCAGTAATGTGTCTAGCGCAATGTGTAAATGTATATTGCTTTAGATCATAAAGTAGTGTGGTAGGGGTTTGAATCCTGCACTTGACAGCTGTGTGAGAGTATGTGTGTATCTCCTTGTAGAGGAGCAAACTTTTCGGAGACAACTACAACACCTTAAAACTGGTATACTTGTCACTGTCAAGTCTGATAATGTCACCACCCTACAAATATACCCGTGGAAAGGAGAACGCCCAGTAATGTGTATAGCATGTCGTGTAAAGGTGTACTGCTCTAGTATCATAAAGTAATTTGAATCCTGCACTTGGTGAGTGTGTGTGTGTGTGTGTGTGACTCAGTTGGTCACTGTGTTGTGGGTTTTGCTTTTACTACTGTATGACATATCACAATGACAACAGTATGCGCATTGCACGTCAGGTAGCTGTGTGGCAAATACATATACGTACATGTGACCTCAATTATTTCATAGGTGGGAACCCTGCTTTCTCCATGAACACATCTGTTATCTTTGCCAGTGTGTGCTGCCACTTTCCAGACCTTAGGTCACATCTGTATGCTTGTGACAAGCCCAGCCACTGCAGTGATCCCTGGCCTAGGTCATCCGTGTCACACACACTCATTACGGTTTCTATTGAATAGTGTGAGTGAGGGCTTATGCCTGAGGTATATTTCAGACCTGTTCAAACACAGCAAAGTCTGTCAATGATGGCTATTCATTATAGGTGTTCAACAAGCTTTGTGGATATGCATGAAGACCCCTTATTGCTTATGTGATTCACCGAGGGATTTCAAAATACCTTTGGAAATGTGATTACCAAAGGAGAGATGACGTAAAACTTGGCTGTATGTACACATCAGTACCTGTTCAACATGTTGGGGGCTATTACCTATGTGGTACTGTGGGGATACTATGTTTTGTAAAGGTGGATGACTATGCTTTAGTTGGCTTATAGCATTACAGCATGGGTTTGACAACAGGTATCTGTCTGTAAGATACCCTTGCGGACTATGTGTGTGTCATCTGGAGAATGCATTACAGGCCACAGTATGCATTTCCAGACATGGACGGACATATCCTTACTGTGTTTGCTTTTACCTAAGAGAGCTATATGCCAAACAGGAGTGATTCCAGGAATGGGTGCAGTTGAACACCACTGGTTACAGGCATAGTATTGTTCCTGAAGGATACAAATGTTACTGTGTGTCCTACATCTGTGTGTCAGTTGTCAAGACATCATCTAAAAATTGTTTATGGTCAGGCTGTTAAGGTTATGTATACTACCAGAATGCAAACCAATGACAGATAGTAACAGTATCACCCACAGCACAGTGTCAAACCATGTCATACACACGTGTACCCAAGTTCCAAAATGTATGTAGTACTATGCATACTGGTCACCAATAGAAACTATGGAGTGTTAACACTGTGTAATACAGGGCATGTCACCCTGCCCATGTGTCCACTATACACATACGTGCAGACAGTGCACCTCCACCATGTTCACAAATATACACCTGCAAACCTGTGCTGCATACATCCCACATGTACTGTCCACTCTCTAACACATGCTGCCAATACTACACACATCAGCCAAGTGGCATGTGGGCTGACAATACACTATTGGAATTAACACTGGTGTGAACAATACTACATTGACAATCATAGCTTTAATGCATCATGCCTGCTCAGCTATACCTTCAAGGATATCACTACACTTTACTGCTGACAACATGCTAACATTGCTATACTGCTATAAAGTCACCCTGTACATCAGCACCATGTTAGCCTGTTCCTGCATCAATGTTACAGATGACAGGAGGTGGCACAGGTTTCATCACATGCACAGGGTGTGTTGTTGGTTTGCCAGAGGTCTACATTGAGACATGCAATCGACATGTATGTGTGTGTGTGTGTGTGTGTGTGTGTGTGTGTGTGTGTGTGTGTGTGTGTGTGTGTGTGTGTGTGTGTGAGGGCCAAGAGTACTGGTATGGGCCAATGTTGATGTAATGTGTGTGGGTATGTGTTAGCCCTAGGTGTCTGGTTTATGTGTGTGTGTGTGTGTGTCTGCATGCACACAGTTCCACCATGTGGCTGTCATATACGGGGATGTGTGGAACAGCCACAGACTGTACCTACCAGGCTTTACAGATCACCATCTCTGGCCATGGATACAGTACCTGTGCCTGGCAGGGGTGCTACTGACAGTATCATGTACTAAGCCAGACTGGGTACTATCCTCAGAGGTAGACATATGTACACTGGACCCAGGTCCCTGCTGGGACTGGCCAGAGCCACATGCACCTGGTCTTCTAGGACGGCCTATGGGCAGCCCTCCCCCAACATTGCTGGGGCTGGTACTGGCACTGCGGGAGCGGCTGTGACTTGAGGGACATCCGCGGCGACTGCCAGCTGCTGATGTTGCTGGCATACATTCACGTCAACATCTCAACCATCCCACACTGTCCTGACACATGGACATGACATTGTGGAGGACATCTAATGTCTCACCCCAATGTCTATCAGTGACCTCAGTGTAATTACGGATGGCAACTGCTAGGTCACGGATACTGTCATTTAAAGTGGTGTTATGTTCCCTCTATGCCCTTAGTCTCTGTCTGGTGTACCATTCCATACGTGCCTGTGCCTCCATGACAGCCTGGAACATGCATGAGTTTGTAAGACCTGTGGCACGTCTGCCAGGGGCACGATGACCAGCAGTGCTCCAACGAGAACCCCTGGACATCTGCCTATGTGGTACCGTTCCAGACCTCTGGGTGTGGCTGCTGTGTCCAGATGCATGTGCCATAGATACCACACTGTCCTGGCCATTGCTGACTGTACACTTTCCCTCAGCTAAGGGCACTAGTGATGATGGATGTATTGGCTGTATGACTGTATGCATGGATGAGGTGGACACCTGTGTACTGTCGATTGGTGGCCCAATGACAGACCCTGGCAAACATGCCTGTGCCTCAACACACCTATCCTCATTATCACTATTTGTGTCAGTGACATCAGGTTCCCTGCTGCAGTGAACCAGTCCAACCTCAGCACCTGTGAGAGGAAGACAGGAAACACACTTTGCAACCTGTACATGATGTCAGAACACATGCACACATGCACACATGAACACATGAACAAATGCACACATGCACACATGAACAAATGCACACATGCACACATGCACACATGAACACATGCACACATGCACACATGCACACATGCACACAAATACACTCCTCACACACACACACACACACACACACACACACACACACACACACACACACACACACACACACACACACACACCAACAGCAATCTAGAACATACTCAATAGCGGTTGATGGTGGGGTACAGTATCACAAGCCAAACAGTCATATCACACGTGTCAGCATGCAGGATGAGTGTTGCTCAACAGCATGCAGTGCGAGTCTAGACAGTCCTTGCTAATAACAGTATACATGGCTTTAATGCATGTGTGTTGTTATTCAGTGATTGGCCTCACCCTGGAATGGAATGTGTACATGGACACAACATTGTTGTGCAAGTATTACAAGCTCTTCAATGTGCTATGCACCATCACTCACAGGTATACATACCATGCTTGGATGTTTATCTGTGTGTCACATAGATATCCAGTACTGATTAGAGCATCTGTGTCTTTAGTCGTTAATTGTGGACACAGGTTTAGCTCATTCATGCTATGTATACACACAGGATAAGTGGTGCATGTATACCTGATGGAATACCATTGCTCAACATAGCCATTGTACAGTAGTTATGGTGAGTGTAGAACATATTGTGGACATGCCAGTGTCAGCCATGACATGGCATGCTACAACACAACTGCAACATTAAACATCACACATACCCAATGTGTGTCATGTGAGCTATACACTCAATAGCATTACAAGACATATATGTGTCAAATGGTGATTGCTACGCATATTGTCTATAGGTGCATATGTTTACACGCACACAACATTGAGGTGTATAGCAATGAATGCTATGTGTAGTACTGTGGTTACTGTAACTGGATGGGGTATAGTACCATGAGCCATCATCATGAAGCAGAATGTGGTCACTCAAGGCTACTAATGTGTGCCAGACCGGCACCTATCATGGTGTACCTGAACCGCAGTACCATGGCTACATTCACCATTTCACAGCCAGTTGTTACATGGGTATGTAAGGTGCCCAATAAGGAGCATTGCCTAACATGAATGTGTTGTGTGTTGAAGAGTGTCACACCGCCCCATGATAGGCCTCTACCTCTCAGGTATACTATGTGTGCTGTGTGGATGACATGTGGGATACTGGTGTGTGACCTTACAGCTGGTGTCTGAATATGCCATGTGTAGCAAATTAACATGTACTGCGTATGACAAAGTTGCGTATGTTGTGTGCATGTGTATCGACTCTGCCTATCCAATGTCCACTACAGTGTAGCCACAATTGTTTGGGATGCTGTGTGTATTGGATGTGTTTGAGGCAGCTACTCACGTTACTGAGATGTGCATAGTCTCACAGCAAACATGCACAGCATGCATTATGCGTAGGTGTGTTACATGTGTACATGGCCTACACCTCACCTATGACATGCACATATTATTTGCAATATTAAATGTGTAACACACTCACCAGCATGGGTTTGCTGCCTTGCTGTCACACCAGAGGGACCTACAAGGATATGAGACAGTTTGTCAGTGGCAACAACTATGGCATTGCTACTGTGGGCTTGCAATCTTACAGTAGTACAATGGTTGACAGTCACAGGCCTACAGATCATGTTCCAAATTATCAGTATTGCACAACACCAGGCTCTACATCTTCTAACTACACAGTACACATCTCACATATGCATGATATACCAATAGAGATAACAGTAGTCTACAGATATGCCATGTTACCTGCACGCTTCATGTGAACTTGCTGGGGGGCTCCGGCCTCCATGATGATACATGTCTGCTGTTGTTGTTGTTGGCCGGAAGCCACCAGGCTCAGGAGCAGCTTTACCACTCTGGTGAGGGGGGGGTTGGGTGGTAACCCCACCAGCTGTGGCAAGCTGTTGCCTATGGACATCAGACGCATGCTGCAGGACATGTCTAAGTAAATCACTGCAGTGATGGCATACCTGCTCATCTTGCCACAGTGCAGTCCGCTCATGCTGGTCCTGGCTGGTTCTTGAGAACAGCAGGGTGTAGTTTTGCACCAGAATGGACATTAGGATTTCATCCTCTGCTGGACTATAGGATGGGTTGCGATGGTGGATCCATGACCCTGGAAGACAATGAAACTATATGTGTGAGCAAGTCATGTGGCACACTTAACATTCTACAGTACAGATATCACTGAACTGTCATAAATAGCAACCTCTTGTCTGTCAGAGGATACACACTTTCAATACCACATATCCATGCTCAACCCATAACTGCCTGACAGTGCCTGGCATGGTCTATATATTAAACCATTTTCTACACAGCCACAAAGAGAAACCACTGTGTAAGACTATACAACAGTACATGGCACACTGTATGCGACACAATGCACCACCTAGCCACAGGAGGTATATATCAAGCTAATGCATAAAGAAATATGTCATCCATTGCAATGATTGTAAAGTCCAGTTACAGTATTACCAGTATACCACACTAGTTGTTGATGGCAAACCCCTGCCTAAAATATGTGCACATTCGTGAGTATAGGTGGCATACTGCTGTACTAGATTATACATGTTGCTAGTTACACACTTATATCCTGTAACACACATATGACCATGGGTGTGTTACAGGCATACCCACACACACATCAGGCATACATACGGGACACAGAGGTATGGCAACCCAGATGAGCTTTACGTGTGTACCATACAGTACTGTATGTCAGTACTTACAAACCCTTATGCCTGAGGTATGTAATCTGTGAGGACTACAGGAAACACACAAAACAGTGTTTCCAAGCAATGTGGACATTCACCATACTGTGCTGTTTAGGCCTACAGCTTGAAGTAGTACTCCAGTTCATACAGGATTTGGATTCACCAGCAGTACCAATCAATGAGCATACATGTACTGCTTTAGCCTCCAAAGGCACACCCCAGTTAACACCAAGGGACTATGTCAGACCGTATGCCATACTGCTTTTTCTGGCTAGCAATAGAATACACATATTTTGCTGGGATCAGAGCTAGGACACATAATACCATGACAGAAACAGTTTCCAACTAAGCTATCCCAGATATACACAACTGTGACACATTCAGCAACACATTCACCATCACACTCAGTCAACCTCACATAGCAATTATTGCAGCAAGTGTGTATTGGTTCATAGGTAGGTAATAGGCTATTGGCCCTAGGGCCTATAGGAGCCTAGCCAGATGGTACCCTGGACTTTGACACCTAAGTCATTTAATTTCATGTGCCCCTGTCAAGCAGAGCCACAGAGGTGATTCCCGGGGTGTATTTCCTATCTCCCATCCAATCATCAAGACTATTCATGATGAGTGCTACTGAGGAGCTTTGTTTGCTATTGATAGGTAGTTTGTTCCAGAGTATGGGATGTCTCAGAGATAGGAATCTATCCCTTCAGCATATTCTGTTTATTGAGGTGACAAGGTTTAGGTCCCTAGAGCGTGTAGCTCGTAGGGATTGTGATCTGTTTACGTGGAGCATGTACAACTGCTCTGGGTTTGACATAGCTTTGTATGTTAGACAGAGGTCACCTCTGGGTTGGTGGTATGCGACACAGTCTAGCTGTGGTTTTGTGAGATGGTCTGCATAGGGCATCTAATTGAGGCCAGTAATACTCTTTGTGAGGTATGTCTGTGGCCTTTCCAGTTGCTGCAGATGCCTTGTGAGGTTCATACCAGAAGGGGCATTGTACTCTATAATGGGTTTTGTGAGTGATGAGTAGAGGGAAACACTGACATTTTTTTCCCTGGATGACACACTTTTTGTGATGAGGTGTGCCACGTAGACAGATTACATGACTAGTGTGGCACTGTGATTATCAAAGGGGAGACTACTGTCCACCTGTGTCCCATGGTCTCATCACACTTTCGGTGTTAAGTCAACTACCACCTATGTGGTAGTTCATGGGTACAGAGTTTTTAGCAAAGGGGATGCCAATGCATTTTCGACATTGAGCTTGAGGCCATAGCTTTGTCACCAGCCATCTGTCGCAGTAAATATGACTCTGTCTTTGTCTCTCTCTCTCTCTCTCTCTCTCTCTCTTATATATATATATATATATATATATATATATATATATATATATACATACATACAAACATCCATTGGTGTACATATAGATATACATATAGGCACATATACAGTCCACCTTTCATGGTGGGAATATCAATTATGTGAAGGATGTGAGGTATACAGTTATGTAATGATATTGCACAGTCTTGTGTGCAATGCACTGAAGGTGTTCTCAGCCCATGTGGCTTTAGCAGGCCTCACTGGCTGCAACACTGCAAACTTAACAAATCACACCCACAGTGTTTAACTACCACATGTCATATACCAGCACTGTATGCTGTCTTGTTTGCCACACACTACTACCTACATACAAATATGTACATAACAACCTTCATCAACATACATATGACCTCCCTTCACAAACAGTTGCAGTATGTCCCTTGCTCTATGCACATGTACAGATGTTAATATATCTGACACAGATATATCTCTCCGTATGTGTGTGCCATACACACACAAGGTCCACACTGTTGTAAGTCCCTGGACCTCATGGCTGACCTGTTGGGCCTTGCTGCAACATGAACAGGTGTCACATGTGAGCACACAGTGATATTAGAGGGTGTATATATAGCTGAAAATGCTAGATTAGCATACTAGCCTGGTACAGCAGTTGCCAATGCTAAGCTACACGTTAATATGACTATCATGCATGTGTTACTCTGTCACATCCATGTTTATATAGCTGTATGCGCTACTCCCCCAAACAGCCATTGTCCACACTACTGTACAGAACACAGATAACATGGATCAGATGTTTGACATTTAATGCTGAGCTACATATGTCACAGTTATGTTTCACTGCTCACAGCTACACACTGATTTGTCCATGGCAGTAGTTATGCAGGGCATCTGAGCATAGATACATACTGCTGCCACATATGGATGTTTCAAAGTATGTAGAGTACTCTTCAAATACATCTACTACATGCCAGTAAATACATATCTGTTACATACCTTTCCTTTATATGTGTTGGTAGTATTATGTTCCGTGTGTTTTTTTTTTTCCGGTTGATGTGGGTTGGTGTGTGTCTCTCTCTCTGTCTCTGTCCCTTTCTCTCTCTCTCAATCCCTGCAATGGAATGATTGCATGTGTGGCCAGCAAGTACAGCCTGCTTTTATAGGTATCTGCACATGTGCATGTGATGGTCTCTGCACCAATTGGTGGCCATCATTTGGTAATTGCATTCAGCCTGCTGCATGGTAATTGCAGTACTCACTGTCATAGCAACCTAATGCTATAAATTGCTATGTCAGGTAGGCGTAGCCCTTTCAACTTTCCAAAGTGGGGCCAATGCTTGTTTGCTGTTGACACCGTTGTGTAAGTCAGAAGGTTGGTATAGTTCTTATATCTGAAGCTAGGGGTGTAGCCAGTGATTTAAATGTTGTACTCAGACCTGAATGTTGCTACTTCCAGTACACAGTTGTCAGTGTAGAATTGTGCTCACCCCTACAAATGCTAACACAAGATACATGGGAGTCTGTATTTTCTTTTCTACTTATACAATTAACTGCCATACAAAAGTAATTATTGAGATGTATTCATTTGGCACATGAACTGTTTGTGAACTGCTATACTGTGAATATTAATGTACTCACTTCTGCACAGTTTGTGCTTTTTTATTGTTGGCATTAGCACAGGATGCTCAAGAAAACTGGTCAATTCCAATACTGAGTATGCCTACCTATATCCTTGGTAGACCCTGAATGCACAGGTATATAGTACATTTGGGTGGGGATGCAGACATACAGAGAGCAGTATGTATTATTGTGTGTATGTTATCTTGCTGGACTTAAATGGTTGCTGTGTACCTGTTAGTTTAGCAAGGCAAGTAGTCTGTCTGCATAGCTCCCAACTGTGGACCTATCCAGATGGTAGCCAGAGGGTAGGCTGTTATTCTCTGTCTGTGCAACGCACAGGGCTTTTCAGCACTGGTACAATGGCATTGTTACAGTCGATTGCTACCAGTACATGGCTACATTCTTTGGTATTTCAGTGTTGTACTCCTACATAAGGGTATGCTTGTGGAACTCCTTCCAAAGCTATTTGCACAGTGTGTAACAGCAGAAAAGCTGATATGCCTGTGTGTTTCTGCGTCGGCCAGGCCTCTGAAACACTCAGGTACATATTTGAACAGAGTGAGGTAAAGGTAGGTAAAAGTGAGGTACACCTTCAAAATATTAGAGACAGTAAGTGCAGTCTTCAGGAGAACCAGTGCATATGGATTACTTCACCTTTTCTGAAGTACAAGTGGTGTCTAACTCCTACATATTGTCATTATTCATTAGATGTAATACCCCACCTCTCTGCCTAATGTCAGTACTTTTCAGGGGATTCAGAGGGACACAGCTAACATATGTTTCAAAAATCAGGGACATCCCTGATATGTAGTCACAGTTGGGATGTATGTCCTCTGCCCTAGTCAGACATGCCAGTGTTTGTCCTGCTATGATACTGTGTGGGGGTTGTAAAGTGCTGCTGTAACATCATTTACTGCTAGAAAGGCTGGTTCTCTTATCACAGTCATGTAATGCAATTCCTCAACAACTGCTGGTAAAGTTCCACAGAACAGGTTTTGTGTTATGGCATTTCTATTTTTTCCTTTACATTCACTCATTCTGATTCATGATGTATTTATTTAAGCAACAATCTGCTGTATATCTACTATGGCTTGGTGGTACTTCATGCAGTCTAGTGTGTCCAAGGTCTGGGGTTTGAGACTAACAGAGGTGTTTTATTTTTCTGCTGAGCAGACCAAGGGCCCTCGCATGCAGGGTGATTAAGGCACTTTTAAGCAGTTGTAAGCGGGTTTGCGCGGGTTTGCGCGAAGCTTAGCAATGCTTAGCTAACTGCACACAAGCGCACACTCGCGCAAACCTGCTAACTACTGATTAAAAGTGCTTACTCCCGCTAACCCTTGCGCTCATTTCTTTGAAAGAAAAGAAAAGAAAATGGGGAGATAGGACAGTGGTGAAAAAGGGGCACAAAGAGGGAAAGACAGTAGGGAAAACAGCTCTGGATGTGCAGGACGGGTGTAGGGAAGAACTATAGCTGCCCATTTATTTTACAGCAACAGCTGTACATATGCAATAATTTTGGAGGGAAATATGAAACCTTCCACCCCTGAGAGAGGGGTGAGGACAACAAAGTATGTTGTACTGCCAATTAAATTACATTTTATATGACCAGCAGACGTGTGCAAAATGGGCAGCTATGTATGGGGCGTAATTTTTTTTGGAGCAGATTGCCCTTTTTTTTTTCTTTTTCCAGGTGAGAGTGGAATGTGGGGTAGGGGATGTAGGTATATTTGGGGAGGTAGGTTGGGGAGGTAAACAGACAAGACAAACAAGATGCATACAGGTGTGGAATATGACACATGTGGGGGGTGAACAACATTGACGGGGAAGGATGTCTGGAAACCGCAAGCCCATGAGCCCACAGATGGCAACAGTAAAACTGAGATCCGCACTCATTGGCAGTCACCACTGCACCTTCACAGACCAGAGGGTGGCTGGGGTGGGGGCTGCATAGGAGGGGCAGACTCACCCGTGAGTCATGCCACTTGTGACACAAGCTGGCGTAGAGGATCAGTGACAGAACGCTGGATCTGTCTACACACCACAGCCCAGACCGTTTGGAGGGTGAGACGAGGCCCTCCTCCACCCACACTTGCATGGGGGGACAAGCCCCATCCCCTGCAGTGCTTCCACCCAAAGTTGGCACAGGCCCAACGGAGGAGGAGATCCAGGGCTGGGCACCAGACCTGCTGCTGCCAGGAGCCATCGCCAGCTGAGGTGGGACAGGTGGGTCCGCTGGGACCGGCCTTCCCATACATTCTATGTTTAGGGGGATTTAATGACAATATGGGTTGGTAACAGCCAACAGCATTGCAAATTAGTTGTAACAGCATGCAGTAGTATTCTCATTAACCCAACACACCAGAGTTCCAACAGTAGAACAGCAAGCATAACACATGCATATATAGAACAACAGTGGACATTCCAACAGCATGCAGGATTAATTGGTGGCAACAGGCCACCAACATTGTGGTATTTGAACAGGGGACATGCATCAAAGTAAATGCAGATATTTATAAACCAATAGGACATATGTCCCAACAAATGTTTTCAGATTAGACTTACCCATTGAGGTGTGGAATTGCATTGTTTATGCACATACAGTAGGGTGTAAAAAGATACCTCCATTAACAAGTTATATATACTTATAGTTTACACTACATTCCTATTGACTGCAGGTATATATCCCCTACATGTATTATTACACAAGGCAATGTCCGTTAAATTGTGAAATGGGTTTTGCTAGTTCTTTATATACCTGACCTGTATCTGACATACAAACTGTCCAGGATGCGGACATTACTGCTACATATTTATATATTACATTTATATTTATATATCTACATATCTAGATGTGTTCAGGTGACATTATCAGTTATATTTTAACAGCCCCCTACATCTCTAGCAGCACACTGACATTTCTGGGAAACAAAATAACAAGCTACTCATGTGCCAGATTAACCTGTACATGCCAGCATGAACCAACAGTTGAGGACTGTATATATGCTTAACAGCTACTGGCACTCCATTCATCCACTTTATATGGGCCTACCCAAGTGTGGGTTGACAGCGCTTAATGCAACAGTAGTATTTTTATAATGCAAGAGTACAACAACATATCAAAGAAAGTGACACAGACACACTCCAGGTGATACACCTTTATTAATTACATAACATACTTTTCTAGAGGCTCTCTCATTTATTTGATATAACAGTGCATGCAGAAGACTTATTCAAGACGTATTATAACTTTATTAATGGGTTACAACACTCTTTTTCAGGCTCTATAACTTATTTTATATAACAGTACATGCAGTGAAATTATTCAGGACTTATTATACCTTTATTAATGGGTTACAACAGTCTTTTTCAGGCTCTCTCACTTATTTTATATAACAGTACATGCAGGGAAGTTGTTCAAGACTTATTATACCTTTATTATTGGGCTACAACACTTTTTCTCAAGCTCTCTCACTTATTTTATATAACAATACATGCAGAATAATTACTAACCTGCCTGGTGGCGCAGCCTTAGCAGCCTATCTGCATAGGCTTGCTGATTCGCAGCACAGACACCTGCAGCTGTGAAGTAAATTAAGTGATATTGAGTCATACCTATCCATAATATAGACAACCATAGCAATTCTTACATACTTCATTTCATGGCTACCTACTCAGTAGTGGGGCATTTTCCATCCCACGGGCCTCCTGTATCCATTGGTTCTGTCGGTCCTCCTTGCGTCTCTTCAGGTCTGAGTAGTGGTGTCTGACCTGCTCACCAGTGCGAGGGATGCGTGTGGCACTGGTGAGATCATGAGCTAGACAGTTCCAGGCTTCCGCTTTGTATTGGGTGCCTTGGAACTGGCCCTGCAGGAGTCTCTCCTCATGATTATGGACGAGAAGCCAAACCATTACTTTTGACTCCTCAATGCCCCAAAGTTGCACTCGAAATCGAGAGCCCTCTCCAACACCGGCCATGCTGACTGCAGATGGGAGCTACAACCAGTTATGGCAAGTATTCCCACCTATGGAGCTTAAATATGTCTTGTTTCCCACAATTATCTGTGATTGGCCAGTTTTGAAGAAACTCAGCTGAAAGCACACCTGCTTAGCAGCAATGGGTAAACTTCTATTGATATGTATGTGTGTGTGTTGAAAGTGCATGCATATGAAAAGCTGTCATGGCTTAGTGGTTCAGTACTGTGATTATGGTGCACAAAATCACGGGTTTGAGGTCTGTCATTGCCTTTTATTTAACTACTGGCCAGACCGACTAGGAGGTGTGGCAGTGTTTAGCTCAACTTTGCCCAACGTTGCTCTATATTGCTCGACGTTGCCCAAAATTGCCCGGCGATGCGCTAGTTAGCGTGGTGCGCAGCTACACACAAACATGTTCTCTTTGTGCTAGTTGGCATGATGCTCAGCTCCGTGCAAAGCTATTGTGCCAGTTAAAGCAGTGCTAAGCTATGAGCAATTATACTGAAATGTGCTTAACACTGGTAAACTTTGCTTAGCAGTGCTTCACATTGCTTAAGATACATTACTTATGCATTCATCAGTATGCATAACCATTTCACTTTCTTATATATATAGAATTCGTTCACTACTACATAGGCCATTTCAATGCTTTTTACTAAATTTCAATGATAAAAGCCAGGAATTCTTTTCATATACAGATTTCCAATGGAAAATAAACAGGGGAGTGGTGGGACTCAAACCAGGAATACCTCCTCTTTGTGCGAAGTTTCTACCACTACACTATTGCTATTTTGCTTAATTTGCATATACGTTTCTTATTATCCTCTTCGATGTCTTGACTGCTAACTGTAGCTAAGCAATGGGCAAACCCACGCAAGCACGTGCAAATACGAGCAGCCATATTGGGAATAATAAAAAAAAATAATAAAAGTTTTACATTTTATAATTGTACTGGGTGGTTAGAATGTGGGGGAGTGTAGTGTTGGGTATGTACACATTTGAGCGGTCTTGCTCATGTCAGTTGACATTTCCCAATTGAGAGGCTTGCAGGGGCGTGGATATTTGGACTGCTCGGCAGTCCGACACGCCCCCTGCACTCGTGCATGCTTCATGTTAGCCTTTGAGTTGAGGCAGCGCGCCTTCAATAATATGCATGGCGTGCTGCCATCTTACTCTTAAACTGATGTTTCCGTGTAAGACTACTTTAGTCTTACACGGAGGATTTGTGAATCCTGGGGTGTATATATATATATACATATATATATATATATATATATATATATATATATATATACACTTATATGTGTCAGTATTATGTATATGTGTGTATATGTATATGTGTGTGTTTGTATATATATATATATATATATATATATATATATATATATATATATATATATATATGTGTGTGTGTGTGTGTGTGTGTGTGTGTGTGTGTGTGTGTGTGTGTGTGTGTGTGTGTGTGTGTGTGTGTGTGTATATATATAGATATATATATATATATATATATATATATACACACACACATATATATCTATATATATATCTATGTTTATATATATATATATATATATATATATGCATGTGTGTGTGTATATATATCTGTGTGTGTGTGTGTGTGTGTGTAGATATATATATATATATATATATATATATATATATATATGTGTGTGTGTATATATCTATGTGTATATATATCTATGTGTGTATGTGTGTATATATATATATATATCTATATATATCTATATATATATATATATATATATATATATATATAAATATATATATATATATATATATATATATATATACATACATACATGTATTTAAATATATGTATATATATATATATATATATATATATATATATATATATATATATATATATATATTTAAATATATGTTTATATATATATATATATATATATATATATATATATATATATATATATATACACATACACACACACACACATATATATATATATATATATATATATTTAAATATATGCATATATGCATATCTATATATATATATATATATATATATATATATATATATATATATTGAAATATATGTGTATATATATATATATATATATTTATTTAAATTTAAATATATATATATATATATATATATATATATTTATTTAAATATATGTATGTATATGTATGCGGTAGCATTGTCACCTCACAGTAAGATGTTGTCCTGTTCGATTCTCAGCTAGAG
The DNA here is from genome assembly GCF_019279795.1 of Protopterus annectens. NCBI lineage: Eukaryota > Metazoa > Chordata > Ceratodontiformes > Protopteridae > Protopterus > Protopterus annectens. The sequence goes on along the minus strand of NC_056730.1, from coordinate 612,733,716 downwards.
CGTCTTCTGTGTGGAGACATGCGTGAATGGGCATACCTTCGTTGAAGGTTGTGCATCAGGGCTGGCAACTTGGCACGTAAAAATCTACTGCCATTCATTAGCGGACCAGAGTTCCGCTGTGGCGACCCCTAACTGAGAAAAGCCGAAAGACCCAACATACACATATGTACATATATGTGTAGATATCATTTTGTTTTGTTTATATACCTATATATATGTATAACAGTCTGAGGTTCTGTAGACATGCACAGCTGTGAATATATATCACACATATATTTATCTGTATGTGGGGTGGGGTGCATACAGACATCTGGTCCGCACTCTTGTAACTCTCTTTTCTTCACAGCTGAACTGTTCTGCCTTGTTGCAACACAGACAGGTGTCACATGAACACAGACTAACATTAGGGGGTATATATGGTGACAGATTTTAGATAAGCATATTATACAGCTGTGGCAGTTGGGCATGCTATGCTACACATTAACATGACTGTCCTGCAGGTATTGTGCTCTGACACCCATGTGTCTATCATGGCAGTATTAATACCACTACCATCCATTGGCTACAGTAATGTATAGAACACAGATATCATGGGTCACATCTTTGTCATTCACTGTTGATCTGTACAATTGACAGTTATGTCACACTGCGCACAAGGACAGACAGTATTGTCTAGAGCAGTTGTTGAGCAGAATATCATTACAGGAACAACTACTGATGGCACATATAAATCATTTCACATTATAAATCCTATTATACAATACCAAATACTACATCCAAGTAAATACATATGTTTCACATACATTTAAAGTTTTTTTCCACTGTAACAAATCCCAGAGCATTGTTATTTGTTTTTAATTTGTTATGGTTAGTTTTTTTTTTAAATTTTCTTTCTCTCTCTCTCTCTGTCTCTCCAGTAGAGTGATTGAGCTGGTTTGAATAGACTGCAGCATGCTTTTTTAGGTATTGCACATGATCAGGTAATGGGTTCTGCACCACTCAGTGTCCACCAGTTGCTAATTGCATGCAGCCTGCTGTGTAGTACTTCAGATAACCACTGTCATGGCAACCCAGTACTATAAATTGCTGACGTATGTGAGTGCTGTCCCTTCACCTTTCCGGTATGGAGGATATCCTTCCTGTGTTTGGACAGCAGTGTTACAGACAGTAGGTAGCAATACCTCTTACAGCAGAACCTGCACACACAGGCCAAATACACATTTTGGTAAGGTTCCAGACCTACAGACAGTGTGAGTAGTGTTGTTATACTGCTTTGTATCTTGCTGGTCTTACAGGGTTTCAGTGTACATGGTAGTTTAGGATGAAATGCAGACTGTCTGCATAGCTCTCAACTGTGGCCCTATCCATATGATAACCAGAGGATTACCTGTTAGGATTTGTTTGTGCACCACACAGGTCTTCTCCCAGATATATCAGTGGCATTCTGTCTGTTGAGTGCTATCAGTACATGGCTACATCCATTTGTATTTTGATGTCGTATTCCTGCATAAGGGTATGTTGCAACAAATCCTGTAACACCAGCAATTTCCAGAGTGTGTAACAGCAATAATGCAAATATGACCCTGTGTTCCTGCCTCTGTCCCCCATATATATGGTAGTCTTTGTCCTGCTGTGATACAGTAAGGGGTTGTTAGGTAATGGCCTATCATTATTTACTGCTAGTATTACTGCTATCATCCCAGTCATGTCATGGACTCCCACAACAACTGTTAGGCAAGATCCATATTTTTGGGGGCAACAGCTGGACAACACATATGTGCCCTTGTACATTCCAGAGATCAGTGTGTGGTACACAGTGTTCCTTGCCCTTGTACAGCCTTTTATGGGGGGGGGGGAGTGTTCAGTGCCATTACCCTAAGCTGTGACACCTTTTCAGGTTTACAAGTGTTAAGACACATTGAGGTGTATGGCTGTAAACTTTCATACATTCCTCCATGGGAACAGTGGTGGGCTACACCTTACAGTGTTACACAAAGTTCAGTCAGTCAGTGTGATAGTGATATGTTAGGTTAAGCAATGTTATGTACGAGATACTGTGACATTACCACAACTACTACATTTCACCCTAGGCCTTGACTACAGGCTGTTAATGGAGGCTGCTGACCTTCATCTGTGAGTGCTGATTGTTTCTTATCTTGAATGCTAATGTTTTTTTTAATGTTGTACTAATTGCAGGCCTCAGCCTGGACAGCATAGTATGTTATATATCCACAGTGCTTGCATCTACTGTTTTGTGTGGGCCTTGCATCCATCATTGTATATGTATTTGGAAATATATGTGCTGTCATAAATGGCATACATTATTGTACTGCACACAGATTAAAGGTTTTCTGAGTATGCAAACCTGTGTGTGGTATCCTGAGCTTTGAATTGTGAGTGGGTATATGTTGACTGTTACGTATTCTCACTTGTGGGAATGGTTGCCACACTACACTTTCACAGGTGCCACTTACCGGGGTTATGTTTCTGGGATATACTGTGCACCCAGTATGTCTACAGTACTTCTACATATGTATGGCTACTAATATGTTTTGTCTGTGTATATGTGTATACAAATATATATAGGTTCATAGGTAGTTACTAGGCTATCAGCCCGAGGCCTACATAAGCCTAGCCAACAAGGTTCCCTGGTGTACGCCACCCAAGAAAGTTATTTTCCTGTGCCACTGTCAAGCAGGGACACAGAAGTGATCCACGGGGTGTATTTCCTATTTCACATCCACTCATCAAGATTTTTCTTGAAGAGTGCTAATGAAGAACTTTGCTTGACGTAGATGGGTAGCCTGTTCCAGAGTATGGGAAGCCTCTGGGACAGGAATTTATCCCTTCAGCATGTCCTGTTTATTGTGGTGACAAGGTTTAGGTCCTTAGAGCATATAGCTTGGAGGGATTGGGATTTCTTTAAGTGTAGCATGTCCAACAGCTCTGGGTTTGACATAGCTTTATATGTTAGGCAGAGATCACCTTGGAGTAGGTGATATTATATGGAGTAAAGCTGGAGTTTTTTGAGACGGTCAGTGTAGGGCATCTGTTTAAGGCCAGTAATCCTCTTTGTGAGGTACTTCTGTGGCCTTTCCAGCTGCTGCAGATGTCTTGTGAGGCACATTCCAAAAGGGACATTGTGCTTTATATTGGGTCTAATGAGTGTCGAGTAGTGGGGAACAATGACCTCTTTTTTCCTGGATGAGAACCGTTTTATGATGAGGTGTGCCACGTAGAAAGACTTTCTGACTACTGTGGCGATGTGACTGTCAAAGGACAGACTACTGCCCACCTGGGTCCCAAGGTCTTTTATCACACATTTGGTGTTAAGTAGACTGCTGTCTATATAGTAGTTCATGGGTACAGAGTTTTTACCACAGGGGATGACAATGCATTTTGGCATTGAGTTGAGGCCATGGCTCTGACACCAGGCATCTGTCTCAGCGAGGCCCTTCTGTAGGATTTCCACATCATTTAGGGACACAACTATGGCTCCTAGTTTGCAGTCATCTGTGAACTTCATTAGCCAGAAACCTTCTGTGTTAGCCTGTACTTCAGAGAAGTAGATACCAAACAGGAGAGATCCCAGGACTGAATCCTGTGGTACTCCACTTGTCACTGGTTTGAGGTCAGACTTGGAGTGTGCAACTTTTACAGTGTGGGTTCTGTCAGTGAACCAGTTGGAAACCCATCTTGTGACATAGGGATTTATACCTAGTTTAGTGAGTTTAGATATAATTCCAGAATGAGGGATGGTGTCAAAAGCCTTGGCGAGGTCAAGATAGGCTGTGTGAACCACCTTACCATCTACGGCTTTGGTGACTGCCTCAAAGAAGTTGATCGGATTCAGGAGGCATGATCTGCCTATCACAAACCCTAACTGGGTGGGATCCAGAGTTTGGAGGTTTCCAATGTCTTTGTTTATGAGTTCCATGATGATACGTTCCATGGCCTTGCAGACCAGGCTTGTCAGGCTAATAGAGTGATAATTCCCAGGATCAGTGGTGGCTACCCCTTTGTGGAGTAGGATAACTGTTGCTGTACACCATTCAGTGGGCACAAAGCCTCATGTGAAGTTATGATTGAACATGGTGCTTAGGTGGGGAGCCAGTTCATTCTGAAGTTCGTGTAAAATGCAGCCTGGGATGTTGTCTGGTCCCATGGATGCTGTGTTTTTGGCTTTAGAGAGTGCAGCTTTTACCTGCATAGTTGTGATTACAGGGACTCTGCATTCTTCCTGTATAGATATGGGGTGGGGGGTAAAGTTAGCACTGAACCTGTCTGCCAGGATGTTGGCAATATCAGTTGGCTCTGTAATTTCCTTGCTGTTGTGCTGTAACTCCGAGCAGATCTGGGTGTTGCCATTGAGATTCTTGACATAGCTATATAATGCTTTGTGGTTGTCCTTAGAATCAGTGGTGATTTTGTTTTTGTAGCTAGCTTTGGAGGATCTTATAAGGGATCTCAGCTTCTTACTGAGGCTGACCAGGGAGCTCCTCCTCTCATGTGATTTTGCTCTCTTTTGCAAGAATTTCTTCCATCTGTTGTACAGTTTGTTTATGGCATGGGACCACCAGATTGACGTCCTTTTTTTTTTGAAGGATAGCACCTTGGTTCTGTTTGGGATAGCACGATCCATGCACTCGTGTAAGTGCTTATAGAGTGCATTTGTGTAGTTGTGTATATATATATATATATATATATATATATATATATATATATATATATATATATATAAATTTATCTATATATATATATATATATATATATATATATATATATATATATATATATGTGTGTGTACATATATGTTTGCATAAATATACATGTATGTGTATACATTTGTGTGCATATCTGCAGCATTGTAATATGTAGTCCTTCCACACTGACATTCCCTACAGTCAAATTACTTTTCTGCATGATATGTTTCAGATATTGCCCTGACTTTTTACAGTTGTATTGGCTTACTGTTAAACCATTGTAGCTGTGTTGCGGAGGTTCTTGGGGTCAAAAACTGCATGTGCTGGATATTGCATCGCACAGCATATGGCTGTGGTGGGGGGGTACATAGCAGTAATCACCAGGTACCCCTCATGTGAATCCCCCCACCCCCATTAACAGTGCATAAGGTCAGTTATTTTGTGGTGGAGGTTCCGGTTGTTTTTTCTATTTGGAGATGCAATTCACATATCTATCCGCATATATATGCATATATATATATATACATATATATATATATATATATATATATATATATATATATATATATATATATAAACATATGTGAACATATTTATCTATCTACCTATATACCATTGATGTGATATGATTTATGTGTGAGTCATACATTTTTATGTAGCTGTGTATCTCTCTACATTTACAGGTCTATAACTGTCCATATGTCCATGCATGTTTGGCTCACAATATTGGCCTGTCCCACATTCGTCTGGCCAATTGACGTGGATGATGTCAGGCATGAGGTCAGTCAGGAATGATGATACATTAGAGTTTCAGACTTCATGTTGTTCAGATTATGTGTATTACAACAGATCACTGTTTAGCTAGCAATGTTTTACATGTATAAGAACAATATTTCACATTTATCCCAATTTGTACCCCACTTTTGTCACACTGTGTCCAGAATGTTTGCAATAAGAGGTTGAGTGGTATGATATTAGTACAATTCCCCTTATGCAGATTTACTGTGCTGCATGATATGTCTGGGAATACTTGGGATTTATGCATATCCAACTTGGTGTAGTGTTAATTCACTATGATTGTGGTACGCAGGGTCCTGGGTTCGGGACTTGCAGTGGTTGTCAATTTTGTTGCTGGGTAGAACAAGGGTGGTGGGATACAGGGTGATTAAGGCACTTTTAAGAAGTTGTAAGGGTGTTTGCATGAGGGTAAGCATTACCAACTGCAGGTAACACCCAGTTACACCAGGTTAGCCCCGAAATTGCTTAATTTGTGTACTCAGTGCTTACCATGATGCAAACACAAGGCTCCGGTTACATATGCTTAAAGATAGTTTGCATCAGATTTGCTGAGCTTATAAACTTAAACTCACTTACTAGTGTTGACATATGCTTACTACTGCTTATTGCTGCTTAACCTAACTACTGCTTTATGCATTATTATACTGACAACTCACGTGTGCATTTCCTGCAGTACTCCATTTTATATGTGTATATATATATATATATATATATATATTTATATGTGTGTGTGTGTGTGTGTGTGTGTGTGTGTGTGTGTGTGTGTGTGTGTGTGTGCGTGTTATTTCGTGGCCGCAGTATTCCAGTTCATATTATTATTATGTTATTTCATGGGTTATGCAACATACATATTACTCATAACATGCTTTGCCATGGGAAATGGTATGTCTCAGTTCCTTCCCTGTTTCCCCCCTCCTTTCTCGCTTACATCCACGGGCCGATCCCATTAGAATGGGTCCATCCATCCCCAGCACGCCTCGGTCCATAATGTCATATCCATCATTTCCACCCCCCGTTCCTCCTCCACATCAATCATCCTTCCTATAGGTTTCAGCCAAATCTAACCACACCACTACACATTGCCCACTCTCCACTTCTTGGGACCCAGCGCGTAAGTTGTCCCAACCCATGGATCTTCAGGCTTCCTACACATTTAGTCCACGAACATACATAATCTTCTTTGCTTACCTTAGAGGCATGGTTCTTTGCTTACCTTTGAGGCATGGTATGTTACTCCGAAGATTCTTTTTACCAGAAATTTTGGGGTCGTCCCATGAGGGACGAACATACATTTAAGATTAAACTTAGCAGGTTGACACTGTTTCTCCTACTGGTAGTATCCTGCCAGCAGTCTGGGAAGCAGTGCTGTGCTACGCTTAGCAGTGCTTATTATTTGATTTGCATGAAATTTGCCTTTTGGCATTAATTTCCCCATCATTACATATTATATATGTGTCTTGTATCCTTGAGTCATGTGTACATACACAGTATGGGGTCCTGGGAACTTCTACACTTCATTACAATAACACCTCACATCTGGACTTACTGCAGTACTCCAGTTTACATATGTATGTTCTGTAGTCAGTTATGGCACATATGACTGTATACTGATGCCTTTCACAGATTCAGTTTGGTTATACTATGGTGAGGGCATATTTACTACTACCTCATTCTTCTGTACTTCTGTGATGGCTTGGTCGATAGCTACTGGGACTATGGTGTATAGGGTCCTGGGTTTGTGACCTGCATGGCTGTTTATTTTGTTGCTGGGCTGACAAAGGCCCATTGTATACAGAGTGATTAAGGCACTTTAAAGAAGTTGTAAGGCCTTAAGCCCACTTACTAGTGTGTACATATGCTTACTATTGCCTATTTGTAATTACACCTGCTTACTAGTGCCTTATTCACTCTGACACTGATACGTCACATGTGCATTTCTTGCAGTACTCCAGTATATATATATATATATTATTTAGTGGGTTTTGCAATACAACTATTGGTTATAACGTGCTTTGCCATATAAATAGACTGTGTTACAGTGGGACTCAAACCGGCAATGCCTGCTCATTGGTCGGATGCTCTACCCACTACACTATTGCTGTTCTGCTTCATTTACATATTTCTACCATAATGTTATACCCATGTTTCCTTCCCCCGGCCCCCGAGCTCCACATTCACAGCATCCATTCATTCTCCATTTGCTAGCCCAGCCATACCACACCTTCACACATTGCCCTTTCTGCACATCTTGGTACTCCTCCAGTATACTGTCTCTACCCAAAGCATCTGCAGGCTCTTCATCCATTTAGTCCACGTACGTACGAGCCTTGTTGTGACGGTACTCTGATACTGGTGCAGATATTGATGTTACTCACAATTTGTGGTTCATCCCACCAGGGACGGACCTGTTGCTGTGTCAAGATTAGACTTAGCTGGTCTACACTGTTTCTCCCACTGGTAGCATCCTGCCAGGGGTTTGAGAAGCAGCAGTTTACTCACACACCTGGCCAGACTCATCTCCAGGTTCCACGGCACTGACGCCCCAGGTGTGACATTCTGTGCATGAGGCATGCCCACACGCCCCCACAGTGTGCACCGTTTTTCATTATTCTCTTCAGTATTATGCAAGACTACTGTTCTCACAGTATAATTGGACAGGCACTGCTCTTTGATACACATAGACTGCTTGAAATACTGTGATTGAGCAATGTACACATGTTTGCTGGTATTAATCTACATACTTACGTACATTTCCTATACTGTTGAATGACTGTGCTGGATGATATGTTTGTGATAACAGCAGCTGAATGAGTATCTGCCATGGCTTAGTGGTAACTCACTTTGACTATAGTGTGCAGGGGTGGGGGGTTGCAATCTGGGAGTGCAGATTATTTTGTTAATGGGCACGACGAGAGCTGTTGGCTACAGAGTGACTAAGGCACTTTTGAGCAATTGTAGGTGAGTATGCACTGGTTTGCACGAGGTTCAGCATTGCTGTCCTCCGGTTATGGCATCTTACACTGAGTTAGCTTCTACATTGCTTAACCAGTGTGGGCATTGCTTACTGCTGCCCAAACAGGCTTAAATCCACTTATTCCCACTTACCCCCGCGCTACTTTATGTATTTATTTTACTTTTTTTGACCGGGACAATCCGACTGGATGCTTGTCCATTTTCAGCCGTGGCTGGGGAGTAGAGCTCCACAGTAAACCCCAGCTACACATTACAAGTAATACTGAGGTGTTCACATTCATAGAGAGTAACAGACTTAACATAGCTACGTAACACATTCTTCATGCTTAGTTTACGTTAACATGTCAGTGTTATACATGCTTAGGTCAGGTTTACATGTCAGGTATGACTGTTGACAAAGGCCAGTTTAAGATGAAGTTAGATTACAGTTTAACATTTCTGGATAGGTTACACTCAGGTATTCAGGTTAGGTTTAGTTATTCCATACCTGTGTAGTTCTGGATAGGATACACGCAGGTATTCAGGTTAGGTTTAGTTATTCCATACCTGTGTGGTAGAGTAGAAGAGAATAGTGAAGGTGTAGGTAGGTAGGTAGAGGGGGAGACATTGTAACTGTATAGCAGGCTGTTGGAATAACTGGGAGGGGAGCAATAGGGAAGGTTTGGTGGATGTTGGGATTTGCATGCGAGGCAGGACAAGAGGTGTTGGTTTCACTAGTTGATGTAGGGGTATAGAGTGTAAGGTGGGGAGGATTTTGCCATGTGGTGAGCATGTGCTGATCCAAGTGTGCTTGAGGCGTTCCTTCAAGTGTTATTTATATGTCTCCTTTGGGACAACTGAGGTAATACATGTGGGTAGGGGGTTCCAGATTCTGCCAATATAGTTGGGGAAGAGGGTGTCACCTACTTGTAACTTTAAACATTAATAGGAATGAAAAAGGGGGTTAATAGGTAAGTGGTGTTAATGGGGCACAAAGAGGGAAAGATAGTAGGGGAAATAGCCAGGGATGTGCAGGAAGGCTAAAGGGAAGGTCCACAGCTGGCCATTTCTTCTACAGCAACAGCAGTGCATATGCACTGCATTTGGAGATAGATTCAGGCACTCACACCCCTGGGTGGAGGCGAGGACAACAATAATAACTTGTGATGCCAATTAGATCAGCTTACATGTCTATAGTGGGGTGTTGCGACCATATGTTCTTTGGTGTTATTTAGTGGGTTTTGCAAAAACACATCTGGTTATACTGTACTTTGCCATGTAAAATAGACTGTGCTGCAGTGGGACTCATACCAGGAATGTCTGCTCATTAGGTGGCAGCTCTGCCCAATTCACACTATTGCTTATATCCATGAGGCGGTCTGAATAGAACTGCTCCAGCCAACACCTGCATGCCTTAACCCATAATTTCATACCCATAGTCCCCCCCCACCCCTCCTCTACAGCAATCATCCTTACTCTGGGTGCAGGTCTGGTCTAACAGCACCACTACACACTGCCCACTCTCCACTTCTTGGGACCCATCTCATACGTTGTCTCAACCCATGGGTCATCAGGCTTTCCCAGCCTTGTAGTCTGAGTACATACACGCTCTGCCTTGATAAGTCATTGCACAGACGGGACTCCAATCACCAAGTAATTTTTGAGTTGTCCCAGAAGGGACATTCCTGTCTCTGTTTCAAGATTAGACTTAGTGGGTCCACAGTGTTCCCCCCACTGGTTGCATCCTGCCTGTGGTTTTGGGAGCAGTGGATTGTTTACTTTGAATGTTTGTTTGTATGTTCCCCTGTCTGTCTGGGGGGTAATGGTATGTGTTACACATATGTTGATTGGGCCCCTCATCCCCATTGGCACAGCCTGTTATCATATGTCATTCTTATGTGCTGTATCATATCATAGATATATATCTGTATAGATATATATATATATATATATATATATATATATATATATATATTATATATATATATATATATATATATATATATATATATATATATATATATATATATATATGTATATGTATATGTATATATATATATATAAATATATATATATATATATATGGGTCTACTACGGTGATTGAAAACTCACTTGATTGAAAATAAAATTACTAGGACCACTTCACTGAAAGCTCACTTCAATGAAAACTCACTTGACTAAAACTCATTTCGTTGAGAGTTATAAATGGCCTTTTCCCCACTTTAGTGAGACCCAGGAGTTAGTAAATAAAGTAAGGGGGGGGCAAAGCCCCCCACATATCTTGGTTATATATTCTCTTTTGGAAACAGTTATTTATCGTATTTGTATGTATCACTGTGTATAGTTTAAAATGTTTATAATATGTGGGGGGCGTAGCGCTCCACACCCCCCAAAGTAGTTGGCTGTGCCCCCCACACACCCCCTTACTTTATATACTAATTCCAGGGTCGCACTACAGTGGGGAAAAGGCCATTTATAACTTTCAACAAAATGAGCTTCAAAGAAATGAGTTTTCAGTGAAGTGAGCTTTCAGTGATGTGGTCCTAGTAATTTCATTTTCAGTCAAGTGAGTTTTCAATCAACCGTAGTAGACTCATATGGTTGTCTGCATATGTATATATCTATATGTGGGTATTTATATATATGTATGTCTATATATGTCTACATATGTACTACAGAGAGGGAGAGGTATATATCTACTTAGTTATGGGTATATATACAAACACACATGGATCTACATATTTAGCTACATGTCCTTTAATGTTGACTGGTATTGTTGCATACTATGTTTCGTGTGCATACTGGCCAACCTTGTGTGCCACGTATGCTTTGCGATACCTACAAATCAAACCGTTAGTGTAAACAAAGTCACATGTGAAATCTATTGTTAGTACCAGGGAAACATTCGTCCCATGTGGAACAACCCAACAATTGGGTTTTCTACTTTCGTCTAAAACCATAGCTGCAAAGGTACCCATGGCAATGTGCATGGACTACAGTGTGTGTCAGACCTAGGATACTTGGGTCGGGACAACATACAAAATGGGTCCTGAGGGGGTGGAGGGGGGTAATGTGTAGTGGTGTGGTAGCTACTGGCCAGAAACCAAGGAAGGGATGGTGGCTGCATGTGTGCAGTGGGGGGGGGGGGGGGTTGCAGAACTGTGGGTAATGAATGTATGGGTCGAGGATGGCCTGGGTTGGATGGGCCTGTACTGGTCAGCCCACCTAGTTGGTGGGGGAGAGGGGAATGTGATATCAACATGTGAAACATAAAAGAAGACTAATTTAAATCCCTATTTAAATAAAACACTTACAATAAAATTAACTTGGTAGTGTATTGCTGGGCGGATGTGTTTGGCTTGGGGGGTATGCCAATTCGTATGAGACGTATATTGTTTGGGGCCTCTCAACCCCATTAACGGTGCATGTGGACATATATGTTTCTGTTAATCTACCATTGCTATCTACAGATGTCTGGCCACACATACCTATATGGGTATGTATATTTGCTTACATATTTATAACTATGTCTATATATACCTAAGAAGGTATATATATCTGCGTACATATATGTAACTTGCTGTGTATATGTGGACATATAGGTGATGACATATATATGTGTAGATGTTGGCATTTGCATGTATATATGTTCATATATTTGTATATATTATTTCTGGATATTTACACATATATATATATATATATATATATATATATATATATATATATATATATATGCAACTACATATATAGATATGTTGTATCCATTTAGATAGTAATATATTTACACACACATATACATCTGGATGTAGGTATACATTCTCTGTACTGTTGCATGACTGGGCTGGAGTTATGTTTCTGAAAACATAAGATTTGTTCATATCTGGAATGGCTTAGTGGAAAATCATTTTGTGTATGGTGTGCATGGTCCTGGATTTGAGCCTTGGAGATGCTGTTTATTTTGTTGCTGGGCAGAACACCAGCCGATGGATACAGAGTGACTAAGGCACTTTAAAGCTGTTGTAAGCAGGGTTGCACAGGTTTGCGAGCAGGTAAGCACTGCTAACTTCCGGTCAAAGTTTCTTACACCCAGTTAGCTTCTCCTTTGCTTAATCTGTGTAGGCAGTACTTACCCCCATGCAAATGCACTTACACATGCTTACTAGTGCTTACATATGCTTACTACTGCTTATCTGTGCTTACACCTGCTTACTGCTGCCTTATTCATTATCATACTGATTCTTCACATGTGCATTTCCTGCAGTACTCCAGTTCATAAATATATGTTGACGTGCAGAGCTGTAGTAACTACAGAGGGATTAAATTGATCAGTCACATGAAGCATGAAGTTATGGGAAAGAGTAGTGGAAGCTA